>NC_071293.1:14654388-14676380 GCF_943737925.1 Anopheles nili | reverse complement strand
CCTCCGACGAGATAGGGGGTTGGGGGAGAGGCCTTCCAAGCCACCCTCAATACAACCGCAACGAAAAGAAACCACGAAAATTCGTATTGGGACTTTTGGAAACGACCTACGCTACGAAAAAGGACTAACGATTGGAAACTTGGAACATGGAACTGCAGATCCCTCACAGCACCCGGAAGTACCCGCATTCTTGCGGACGAGGTGAGCACCCGCGGCTTCGGTGTAGTAGCACTTCAGGAGGTGCGTTGGAAAGGAGTTACAGAGCGCCCTATCGCAGCGATTGCATGATCTATCAAAGTGGTGGAGAAAAGCATGAGCTAGGTACGGCGTTCCTGGTCATAGGTGAGATGCGGAAGCGAGTGATCGGATGGTGGCCGATCAACGAAAGGATGTGCAGATTGAGGATCCGTGGGTGGTTCTTCAATCTGAGCATTATTAACGTGCACAGTCCACATCTTGGAAGCACCGATGATGATAAGGACAACTATTATACGCAGCTGGAGAGGAAGTACGACCGCTGCCCACAACACGACGTCAAGATTGTCATCGGTGATTTCAACGCTCAAGGTCAGACGGGAGGAGGCATTTAAACCTACAATAGGATTTTTCAGCGCCCACCAGCTGACGAACGACAATGGGCTTCGCCTTATAAACTTCGCCTCCTCCAAGCACATGACCATCCGCAGCACCTTCTTCCAACACGCACCTCGAATCAGCTACATCTGGAGATCACCACAGCAGACATATTCCCAGATTGACCACGTTCTCATTGATGGAAGGCACTTCTCGGACATTATCGACGTACGGACATACAGAGGAGCAAACGTCGACTCAGACCATTTCCTGGTTATGGTTAAGTTACGCCAGAAACTCAGCGTAGCCAATAGGCTACGATCCCAGCCCACCCCAAGGCTCAATACAGATCGGCTGAAGCAAGCTGATGTGACGAGAGACTTCGCGATCGCGCTGGGGGAAGCGCTGCCGGAGGACACCACCACCGAGGCGATGTCACTCAACGACCACTGGCGAATAGTGGAGCAAGCCATCAGCAGCACGGCCGAGCGAATAATTGGCCGCTTAACACGTAACCAGATGAAGGAATGGTTCGACGATGAGTGCAAACGAGCACTATCCGAGAAGAACCCCGCGCGCACCCGAATGCTCCAGCGCGAGACCCGGCAGAACGTGGAAAACTATAGACGACTGAGAAGGCAGCAGACCCGACTCTTCCAGGACAAGAAGCGCAGCTTTGTAGAATCGGACGAGCAACCGATGCAACAGCTCTCTCAGTCGGAGGAAACCCGCAAGTTCTACAGGATGTTGAAGGCTGTAAGACGCGGTTTTACTCCCATGATCGCGATGTGCCGTAACGTGGAAGGAGACATACTGTCGGACGAGTGGGAGGTGATTGACAGGTGGAAGTGCTTCTATAACGGACACCTTAACGGAGCAGAAGCAGTGGATACCGGACAAAGCGCAAGATGCAGAATTGCGCGGCTCTACGACAACGAACACATCCTTGGACGAAGTCGTCAGCGCCATCAAACAGTTGAAATGTAACAAGTCAGCTGGCAGCGATGGGCTGGTGGTCGAGCTGTTCAAGTTGGTACCGGAGAGGCTTGCCGTTAACATCCACTGGCTGATCAGAAGGATTTGGGACCAGGAAGAACTACCGCATGAGTGGAAACTGGGTGTCATACACCCAGTCTACAAAAAAGGCGACAGATTGAATTGTGCTAACTTCCGAGCAATCACAGTCCTGAATGCTGCCTATAAGATCCTGTCCCGAATACTTTTCTACAGACATGCGCCCCTTGCTAAAGATTTCGTTGGAAGCTACCAGGCTGGATTTTTTGGAGGCAAATCTACCACCGACCAAATCTTTACTCTACGGCAGATCCTCCAGAAATGCCGAGAGCACCAGATCCCTACGCACCACCTATTCATTGATTTCAAGGCGGCCTATGACACCATAGATCGGATGGAGCTATGGAACACCATGCAGCAGTACGGATTCTCTGGGAAGACTCACACCGGGGTCTGAGGCAAGGGGAAGGACTCTCCTGTTTACTGTTCAACATCGCTCTGGAAGGTGTCATGCGAAGCGCGGGCTTCTACATATGGGGTACGATTTTCTCCCGATATCTCCAATTCCTGGGCTTCGCGGATGACATTAACATCATCGGACGGACATCTGTGGCGGTATGCGAGGCGTTCACTCGACTACAACGCGAGGCCGCTAGGATTGGTTTGAGGATCAATGCGTCGAAGACCATGTACCTGCTTGCCGGTGGCTCTGATTGGGATAGAGCCCGACTTGGAAGCAGAGTAACAGTTGATGGTGACGATCTTGAGGTGGTAGAGGAGTTCTGCTACCTTGGTACGATAGTCACTTCGGACAATAATGTGAACAGCGAAATACGAAGGCGCATTGTTCAGGGAAATCGTGCCTACTATGAGCTCCATAAACTCCTGCGATTCAGAAGACTCCAGCAACACACGAAATGTACGATATATCGCACACTGATACACCCGGTTGTCCTCTATGGTCATGAGTCTTGGACGATATGGGCGGAGGACGCCAAAGCTCTCGCCATTTTCGAGCGGCGGGTGCTACGAACTGTCTTTGGCGGTATTTGTGAGCAGGGCGTGTGGAGAAGGAGAATGAACCACGAACTAGCTGAGCTGTATGGCGGAGCAGACATTCTAACGATCGCCAAGGCCGGAAGAATACGATGGCTGAGGCACGTGATGAGGATGCCTTACTCATGCCCCGCCAGCAAGGTGCTCGCCAGTGACCCGTTCGGCACGAGGCGCAGAGGAGCGCAGCGAGTTCGGTGGCTGGATCAAGTGGAGCAGGACCTGTCGGAGATTGGGTGCAGCCGGGGGTGGAGGAGAGCAGTCCTGGACCGAGTTTCCTGGAAACTGATTGGTAACCTGGCCAATGTCAGCACGACTTGCTCATCTATGAGCGGGCCGAGAAGAAGAAGATATATATATATAAATATATATATATATATATATATATATATATATATATATATATATATATATATATATATATATATATATATATATATATATAATATAATATATATATATATATATATATATTTATATATACATATATTTACACACATATATATATATATTATATATATATATATTTATATATATATATATATCTATATATATATATATATATATAATATATATATATATATATATATATATATATATATATTACATATATATATATATATATATATATATATATATAATATATATATTTATGTATATATATATAGATTATATATATATATATATATATATATATATATATATATATATATATATATATATATATATATATATATATATATATATATATATATATATGTATGTATATATATATATATATATATATATATATATATATCTAAATATATATATATACATATATATATATATATGTTCTGTTAATGGGTTAGGATCCGACGCCTCTAGAAGGCTACACAGGCTCTCCTTTCCAACTCCTATTCCGTCACGTCCCCGACGTGCAGAGCGGTAACATGTATCATCGTATATCTAAGCTTGGGTAAACGGGCTGGTTCCAACCCCTTGGGCGGATGGTGGCGCATGGCTAAACAGGAGGGGGGTGGGCAGCGCGGGTAACCGGGCTGTCTGAACGTCGGGGGGACAGCCAGACGCTAAACTTAACTGCTCCGAGGCCCTCCAGAGGTACTGGGGGCTCGAGCGCGGGGCCAGTCACCCTGCCTCGAGTAAACTTAGACTACGGAAAGCAATCAGGACATTCTGCGAACTGGACTCAACGGCAACCGACCCCTGCAACGCCCCCGGACATTGATAATGGGCTCATGGAACGTACGCACTCTGCACAGAGCCGGAGCCTTGAAGCAACTAGATGACGCCCTAGCCACACTGAACATGGACCTTGTAGCACTACAAGAAATACGATGGCTAGGGAATGGTGTGCTAAACAGACGTGGTGAAAAACGGTACCACTTGTACTACAGCTGCCACGACCGCCACCATATGCTCGGAACGGGTTTCGCCGTGGGTCCGCGGCTGAAATCCGAGGTCATCGACTTCAAGGCTATAGACGATAGGCTATGTACCCTGCGCATTCGAGGCAAATTCTTCAACATTTGCCTCATAAACGTTCACGCCGCTACCGAAGATAAAGACGAAGAGGAGAAGGACCGTTTCTACGGCCGCCTCGCAAAAATCATTGATAAGTGCCCTAAGCATGACCTCAAAATCATCTTGGGGGACTTCAATGCAAAAGTCGGTAGGGAGCCAATGTATCGCCAATACATTGGTGATCACAGTCTACATGAGCAACGACAATGGTAATAGATTGGTCCAACTTGCAGCAGCAAGTAATCTGGTTGTGGGAAGTACCAAGTTTGCGCGTCGGGACATCCACAAAGCTACTTGGGTGTCCCCAGATGGAGCCACCTCCAACCAGATCGACCACGTGCTGATAAGCCGCCGAAGACAGTCGAGCCTGTTAAACGTCAGAACCTATAGAGGAGCCAACATCGATTCCGATCACTATCTGGTTGGCTTAGTGATACGTTGCAGAATCGCCCGTCCCCGTGACAAAGGGGATGAGGAAAAAATGCAGGCCCGGCTCAACACGGACTCCCTAAAGGACGCTAAAGTCCAACAGGCATTCGAATCCGCTTTAGGTGAGTCTGTATTACCAGCAACTCCATACAACACTACGAGCGAACGGTGGAGCGCTCTAAAAACAAAGATATTGAACTGTGCAAAATCCACACTACCACCACGTCGGGGCAACACCAAATCTGGCTGGTTCGACGACGAATGTAGACTTGTGACGGAACGTAAGAACTGCGCATACCGAGCAATGCAGCAGCGGCATAGAACGCGGGCATGCGCAGAGAATTACATACGGCTCAGACGAGAAGAAAAAAGAGTACACCGCACCAAGAAACATCAGTGGGAAGAACAACGAGTGCAGGAGCTCCAAGGAATCAGAGTGCGATACGGCCCAGGAAAAAAGTTTTACCAAGAGATAGCAGGTCATCGAAAAACCTTTATACCTAAGGTGACCTGTTGTCGAAATAAGGATGGAAATCTGGTCAGCTACCAGCCAGAGGTCCTCTCGCGATGGGCTCAGTATTTTGATGAATTACTAAATGATCAGTTCAACGAACAGCTAGAGGCTCCACTAGCGGATGATGTCATGCTACTGCCACCTAGCATGGACGAAACCCGAAAAGCAATCCGTCGGTTGAAGAATAATAAAGCACCCGGCACCGACGGAATATCAGCCGAACTGATCAAAAACGGAGGTGCAGCACTTGAACGCGAAATTCATCAAATAATTACTGAGGTGTGGGATAGCGAATCGATACCTTGTGATTGGAATCTTGGTATCATCTATCCCATATACAAGAAAGGAGACAGGCTACAGTGCAGCAATTACAGGGGTATTACGGTGTTGAATACCGCCTATAAGATCTTCTCCTTAGTCTTGCAAGAGAGACTTGTCCCATTCGTAGAAGAGATAGTGGGAAACTATCAGAGGGGATTCCGAAAAGGAAAATCAACCGCTGACCAGATCTTCACCATGCGGCAGATCTTGGAGAAGATGGCGGAGCAACAGCTCCAATCTTTCCATCTCTTCATAGACTTCAAAGCCGCATACGACAGCATAGCCAGGGTAAAACTTTACGACGCAATGAGCTCTTTTGGAATCCCGGCCAAGCTTACCAGGCTTGTTAAAATGACCATGACCAACGTCACATGCCAGGTGATGGTGGATGGAAAACTCTCAAGGCCCTTTGCTACCACCAAGGGTCTGCGCCAGGGCGATGGGCTTGCCTGTCTCCTTTTCAACCTGGCGCTAGAGAGGGCCATCCGAGACTCAGGAGTGGAAACCTCGGGGACCATCTTCTACAAGTCAATCCAGATTCTGGCATACGCTGATGACATAGACATCATTGGTTTGCGGCTCTCCTATGTAGCAGAGGCTTACAAACGGATTGAGCAGGCGGCTGAGAACCTCGGTTTGGAGATTAACGAGGCAAAAACCAAAATGATGGTGGCACCGTCAGCGGCCCTGCTAACAAATACTAATGCGAGTCTACGCAGGGGTGACGTACAGATAGGTGAGCGAACCTTTGAAGTCGTCCAAAACTTCACCTATCTTGGGTCAAAAGTCAGCACCAACAGTAACATAGAAGTTGAATTACGCGCAAGGGTGCTGGCAGCCAACCGGTCATACTACAGCCTGAGGAAACTTCTCCACTCAAAATACCTGTCGCGACGGCTGAAGCTGGAACTATATAAAACACTCATAGTTCCAGTACTCACATACGCCTCTGAGACATGGACCTTGTCCAAAGCTGACGAAACCCTCTTAGCCGCGTTCGAGAGGAAGATGCTCAGAAGGATTTTTGGCCCCGTATGTGTGGAAGGACAATGGAGGAGCCGATACAATGACGAGCTCTACGAACTGTACGATAGCCTCACTGTCGTGCAGCGAATTAGACTCGCCAAGCTCCGGTGGGCTGGTCATGTCATTAGAATGGCACCGGACGACCCAGCCCGTAAAGTCCTTTTAGGCTGCCCACATGGACAGAGGAGGCGTGGTAGGCCCAAACTGAGATGGAGTGATGGCGTGGATGCGTCCGCCAAAAAGGCCGGGATCAACGATTGGCAGACGACGGCGCTCGACCGCGAGCGGTTCCGGTTTCTTCTGGAGCAGGCCAAGACCGCCAAGCGGTTGTAGCGCCTGATAAGTAAGTAAGTAAGTAACACAATAGTGTGCAAGTGCAAAGCGAATATTGTTTGTTTTGATTTGGTTAGAATCGTGACGTTATTTCGCTACATTATGAATTTTCATCCCAAATCGTTCGTTGGATGTTATAACCGCATAATATTATAATTTCGAATGATTTTAATGTATTTTTTTATAACCTAGAAAAAAACTGAAATTGGATATGAATCTAAAAACTGCCCTAATGAGCCGATTGAGGTTAGGTTGCGTCATTCTGCCGGATTCGGATAATTGAAACGCTGTTAAATTGAAAAAAACGATCAAAAAGTTCTTGGCAAATTTTAACATTCCTAAAAATATAATCATGAAATATAATTTAATAAAATACAATAAATAAATATGATCATTGCAGGTGAGAATTCATTTTGTGACTTCAGTTGTAAAACTGTAGAGTGTAGATAAGGTTTAATAGATTAAAAACAGTTTTATGCACGACGATTCGATTCAATAATATCATTTGTATTTTTACCGTTAATTGTCGTGTGATTTAATGGTAAAAATAGCTTTTTTTCAAAAATGAAAGCATATATTGTTCTATCGGCTATCTGGATTGCGTAAATTCAAAATGTTCGCACTATGAGCGAAATGATGTATCTACACTCTACAGTTACACAACTGAAATCATAAAATGAATATTCATCTGCAATGATTATTTTTAAACATTGTATTATATTAATTATATTTCATGATTAAATTTTTAAGAATGTTAAAATATGCCAAGAACTTGTTGATCTTTTTATCAATTTAACAGCGTTTCAATTATTCGAAACCGGCAGAACGACGCAACCTAGCCTCAATGGTCTCATTAGGGCAGTTTTTATTACCATATCCATTTTTAGTTTTTTTTCTAGGTTATAAAAAAATACATTAAAATCATTCGAAATTATAATATTATGCGGTTATAATATTCAACGAACGATTTGCGATAAAAATTCATAATGTAGCGAAATAACGTCACGATTCTAACCAAATCAAAACAAACAATGTTCGCTTTGAACTTGTACACTATTGTGTACCATCCTGTAATTTGGTCACATTTTACGCAATGTATTTCACCAAAATTAATTTCGTACCTACGAAGTACGCTAAAAAGCAACCTATTTAAAAAAATACGTTTGTATTATTTAAAAATATCAAAACAATGCATCCTAATCTCAATCGTCTTATAATGCAATTTTTTATCTTCACACCCATTCTAGATTTATTCTTTAATGGAATAAAAAATACATCAAAATCATTCCAAATTAACATACTATGCAATCATAACATAAAACGAACGGTTAGCGACGAAAATCCATCACGTAGCTAGATGTGTTTATTCAAACAAAATCGAACAAATTATTTTTACTTGAAACGGTCAAATTGAATCATGTGTATTTGAATAAATGATCTATAACATATTTGATCTAGTTAAAAACAAAAAATATCGGCTAAATGCTGTCAAAGTATGAAATTGCATACTATGTAGGCGCCAATTTCCTTAGAAACCAACCCACGCTGTCGGACGAGGGCTTAAATACATTTTTACCGTGTTTTCTAATCAGTTGTCAAAATAATCTTTTGTCGATTCGAATTTCCATTTTGATATTCAGATCACAAGTCAACTTACGTAATGAAAATAAATAATCGTAGGAAATTTATATAAATAAATTAAATAAAAACAATAATGCACGAGCCACACGCGCAGACAAGAATTTAAATCGCTTTAAATGGCCTTACCTTTCGCTATCATTTGTATCACGTTGATCACGATCATGCGAATGTGAATGTGAGTGTATCGGATCAGCACTCTCGTAAATGCCTTCTTCATCCTGATGCAAATGAGTGTGAGACGAATGGTGAGATGAATGACCGGCATGTGACGAATGCCCATGAGCATGTCCATGGTGCGTATGATGTGCATATGAATGAGGTGAATGAGGCGCATGGGATTGATGACTTGAATGTCGTACATTTGTGGGATGCCGAAAGCGATTTGTACCAGTCCCACTCCCACTGCCACCACCTACAGCAACAATACCCGCTCCAACACTGCCACCACCACTTGCACCACCATATGAGAAACGGCTCTCATCATCTGACCGTGGAGGTCGACAGCGGCTACTATACGGTGGCAAAATAGTGGCAGTTTTTTGTAACTGCGTTAGCTGCTGATTTGAGCTGTGGATAATACAAAAAAAAAACATACAATAAAAATTAAGATTAAAACAACTGCAATTGTATTGTAGAATTGTAGAAAAAAAGTATTTAAGCCCTCGTCACACCACATTGACTGGTTTCTGCGGAAATTAGTACCATATTGTATGCAACAAAAAATCAAGACGGCATTTTACAGAGGAACAGGCGAAAGTTTTGTTTTGAAATTAAGCAAACATACTATAGTTAATTTATTCGAGTTCGTAACCCCCCTCACCATTTTTTGACAGGCCCTAAAAATTTTACCCAAGGATTGGTGACACGTGTACACACATGGGTTAGCTCAACGGTGTTTTGTTTACTTTTTTTCCACTAGTAAATAAAATCGGGGAAAAAGTATTTAAGCCCTCGTCCGACAGCATGGGTTGGTGTCTGAAGAAATTAGCATTGACAGCACTTAGATTGACGGCATTTTGCCGATATTTTTTTGTTTTCAACTAGATCAAACATGCTATAGATCATTTATTCAAATACACATTATTCAATTTGACCGTTCAAAGTCAAAATTAAGTGGGTTGAGGGGGGGGAGGGTTGTTGAATGTGTGGAGTTGTTGGTTGGGGGGGGGGGGTTGATATTATGCATAAACCTGCCTCCCACACCACCAATCAGGTTGTTGGAAGGGTTTGGTGGAGGGGGGTGGTTGGATGGGTGAGTGGGTTGTTGAGTGGGCGGAGGGGTTGATATTGTGCATAAAGACCCCCCCCCCCCCCCCCAACTAACAACTCCACACATTCAACTTTACTTTCATTCACATTCAATTTTTACTTGAAACGGTCAAATTGAATAATGTGTATTTGAATAAATGATCTATAACATGTGCGATCCAGTTAAAAAAAAAATATCGGCTAAATGCTGTCAATCTAAGTGCTGTCAATGCTAAATTCCTCAGACACCAACCCATGCTCTCGGACGAGGGCTAAGAATACAGTATTACCTAGAAAAGTAGAAACTTTATTACTCGAATCAATTTATGTACTGATTTCTTTGTTTTAGCAAGTCGTATGATTATATTTACTAGTGGAATAAAAGTAAACAAGACACCTGTGAGCAAACCCATTCTTTTATACATGTCACCAATCCATGGGTCCAATATTCAGGGGCCTGTCAAAAATAGAGGGAGGTATATATTGAGATTTTACCTAACAGTTTTTGTTATTGATGAATAAATAAAAATGGGTGCGAAACTAAAAAAATGCCATAGTAAGACGATTGCGGCTACGTTGCTTTGTTTTGCTAGTTTTGGATAGTTGAAGAATATAAAAACGTATTTAACACCTTGAATGCCGCGTCACCTACAAAATGGGTAGTGATAAATATTCTAGAATGCTATGTAACCCATTTTTGGGTGACGGAAAAATCACTTGCTTTTAAAGTGCAATTTTTGATTTATTAGAGCAGCTGTATTTCATAAAAAGTCACATTTATGGCTGAAAGAGAAATACACATAAACGTAAAAAAATGCCAAAAATTCAACACAAATGAAGAACGTGAACAATTGAGACCGGTGCAACCGTTGCTTACACATAAAAGCGAGAAACGCTTGAATCGTGGCATTCTGAGAAATTTCTAAAAAACGCTTAGCACTGAAGGTGTTAAGCTCTCGTCACACAGCATTGCACGTTTTGCAATTCCCGGGTTAAAAAATAAAAGACAAAGCAGAGGATGTAGTACAATAGTTTATCTTTTATATTATTACAAAATAAGCTGCCACGCCGCATCGTAATGATATTTTTCTGAGCGTTATAGGGTCAACGACTAAAACCACTCGTTTTTAATGTATTATTCGGCATGAGATATGAGACTTCTGATGGTAAAAAAAGCAAAATTTCGTTGAATATGGACCGTTTTTGACAAAGTTTATTGAATAACATCACTAGTAGAACAACGCAAGAGTGTGATTTGATAGATCAAGAAGAGATTTTATGTATCATGGAGGTTTTCCATCCCCAATTTTCGGTACCTTATTCAGGTTTTTTTTCAGGTGACAAGCATTTGGACGCCAAGAAACAATTTATACATGTTTGTAATATCAGTGTCATTTTTGTATGTCATATAAAACTAGTAATGGTTATAGCTCCGGTCTATAAAGCTGAAACGGAGATAAATTCCTTGTCAAAAAAAGAAAGTTTTTCAAATGGATCGAGTACAATAGTAAGTTGTAATGATATTAATTCAGTTCTAGGAAATTTGAGTAAAAGTGTTGAACCATATTGTAATATTACCAGACACTTATAGTATTGCAATGATATAATCGCAACAAGATTCCTATTTGTATCGCAGGCTGATGTTATTTCCAGTTTATGTTTTTGGATTTTTTTCAATTTTCATGTAACGCTATTCGTTTTCTTACTACTATATTATTTGCATTATTTTGTGCAATTGTTATGCAAACACGATTACGATTAAGCTCAAAAAGTTGGTGGTTTGACAAAATATTTGATGAAAAAATTGGTGCAATAATAGATAGAAAAACTTTCATGGGACATAAAATCCTTATTTGATCTATCAAAACACACTCTCGTGTTGTCTTACTAGCGTTTTTTTACAATTAATTTTGTCAAAAAGGTCCATATTCAAAGAAATTTAGCTTAAATTACCTTCAAATGTTTCATTCATAATGACACACCACCACCTCAAAACCACCCGATTTGGTTGTTAAGCCCTGTAGCGCGGTTCAAAATAAAAATCATTATCTTTTATTTGCCGCTCCTTGATGCAGCTTATTTATAATAAAATGAAATAGAAATAATTGTACTACAACCTGTACTCTGACATTTTACGATGACATTTAAAACTTTATAAAACAAATCATTATTTTACAAGGGTTTTTTTAAACGAATGCATTTTCTGATGATGTGATCTTTGAAAATTACATTGAACTTAATTGATTGAAAAATGTAAATTGAATTTTCTTTCCAAACCAGGAAGTTTTCAAAGTTCATAATTGTTAGTTTAAGAGAAAAAAAAAGATTTAAATTAGTATAAAAAAGTTGAATTTTGTTCAATTTTTCCACATATTTTTGTTTTTGACCGGCTGTTTTTCCGACAACATAGGACTAATATCCATAATAATTTGATGTTACCTAATTTTAACACTCTAGTTTTAAAAAAATAAATATTTTCCAAAAACCTCAAATTTGGTTTTGACGTTTATCCTAGCGATTGCCCACTGTGTCACATGTTGGTTTCTGGGAAAATTAACGCCTTATATGGCAGCCTCTATTTTTATATTTATCCGAGTGTACGTTTTGCAATTCATTTTACTGAGCACATATTGTTTTATTTGGCAGTTCAAAGCAAAAAATATTTGTTTTCATTGCATGTTAATCAAAACGTAATTTCCGTTCGTACCCAACGATCTCACTCTATCTACTGTCTGTTTTATATTCTCTTTTCACTCATCAGCCTTCATGACCACTGTCTCTCCACCTCTCGCTACCTTTTCAACCATAACCGAGAAAAATCCACCGTCTAAGCTATCGTTTCACTCCTCAAGCAACGGTGGAACTCACAAAATGTATGGGATGCTCAAAATTTCGACTCGTCGAACAGCCTTGTCAAACATCTCATCGGAAATATAACATTTCCGATTCTTGCTTTATAAGTCACTCGAAAATTCTCTCACGTCAGTTGAGAACCGGCTGTCAAGGTGATCCGATGCACGTCGTCCGGTGCAAAAAAAAATACCTTATAAAATTCTATGCTCCGCCTACCGATTTCGAGTAGGGTCGTTGCATTATTTCAATGTTCTTCATTTTCGGTTCCTTCGCATTTTGGGTTCTTTCCCCCCCCCCCCTCTCCCGCCGGCTGTACTGTCCCACATGCTTTGTCGATCCAGAACAGGTACCGTCCGTTGCTACGTGCGCTGGTGCTAGGTATGGAAGGGCAAATTTAATTTGTTAGTTTGAAAGGGGATGTTGAGACTTGGAAGAATACAGGGAACCGATGTCGATATGGTTGGTCGGGCTGGCGATGGGTCTTCAGCGTCGATGGGTTGAGCAATCTGGCTTCTTCAACTTTAAGGGGTATGCATTGCCTTTTGATGTACGTGTGGGCCAAGACCGATGGCGGCGATGCATACGTCCAAAAATAGATCCGGAGTGGGGATGGATTACAACGTATGTGAACACATGATGTACGAATGCTTCCATGCAATACGCATATCTCACGCGGTGATTGTAAATCGGGTGTAGATTCATATGGTAGATTGCATGCATCGTCTGCACCGGTGATAGGAAACAAGGGTGTTATTTTGTTTACTATCGTTTCATTGATACAAACCAAGGGAGTTAGATTAAGAATCCCAATGACGATATGGTTTTCGGTTTGCATTTCATACGTGTTTTGGTCTATGCCGCTGGTAAACTATCATGCTCGTACCGTAATCATTGTCCACATGCGATCGCTGATCATAAAACATTAGATCACATATGGATTAGCAGTAGCAATTGCACTGGTACCGTCAACGTGGGCGAAAAAGGTAAGGGCAACCCAAACGCAGGTAGAGCGGCCTGCGTGGGTCGAACCCTAAATAAACAAAGGGTTCACCCTACGACGGCGCACAGCCGAATCAAAGAGGGCAACGCAAATGGCTTGCGAGAGCCAAACTGTGGGTTTATTCTCTCGAGGTGTTATTACGCTCAGGTAAAATGCTCGTCGAATGGAGGGGGGAAACCGCGGTCCATGTGCTAAACAAAACGGCATGCTATAAATCTTGTGCAGCGGTCTCGCTCGTGTTTTGACTGAATGGGACGCATAATTCTTTTGCATGAGCCAGAATGATCGGCATGCTTGAACCTTTTTCTAAGTCGAAGAAATGAAAACCCTTCGATTGTGTGACAAGGTCGTGTATGAAAACTCCATGTATCAGACGAGTTAAAATGCGCTCGAATCGGAAAGCGTCTTAGCTTACGCCCGAATGTTTGTTGGGTCTTTGCTGTCGCTTCCACTCACTGCCTCTTCTCTACTTCACCAAAAAGTGAGCTTACTCAAAGTCCGGTGCCATTGAGTGTCGCATGGCGTTCACTCTATCTCTTATTTGAATGCGCACTGGGACTCTCTTTTTTGAAACGATCAGCTGTGTGATCTGGGTTTTGGTCCGTCGAGTTATGAAGAAAATCACAATATTCAGATATAATTTCTACTGAATGGCACGTATGGTGTTCGAAATACAGTATACAAGCATGGAAATATACAATTTCTGCATAAAATACAACGTAACAAGGTTCACAAATAAGCACATATATAAAAATTTCCATATGCTCAAACTGGACATACCCAACATCAATAAACCATTTCATCATAACTCGGTGTAGGATACTTCCGATAGAGATATCAGCAACGGTTAGAACAAAGAACCATCCGTTTGTCTGTTAACGATGATGGTAGATATGCTACTAAAATGAATCAGTATTTCATGAAAGCATACTAATACGAGGATGAGCACGAAGAAAACTTCGGCTATCTGGACCATGTAATAGACTCAATTTTTTTTTTGACGGACTTTAATGT
The DNA here is from genome assembly GCF_943737925.1 of Anopheles nili. Lineage (NCBI taxonomy): Eukaryota > Metazoa > Arthropoda > Insecta > Diptera > Culicidae > Anopheles > Anopheles nili. Next base: position 14,661,837 of record NC_071293.1, on the reverse strand, counting down.
TGGGTATTATTGATTAACTACTCCCTAGCACTCCATTTAAATGTTTGGTGACCGAATACTGCTATAATATTGAGGAATCGGGAGCATTTGTTTATTTGTTTGAATGAGCTCTTCAGTTGTATTACATCTCAACACAAATGCTGTAATGGTTCTTTTGGCAACGAAGTGGAAACGAATTTTTGAGATATTTAGCATAGAATATTGTCTAATTTTATGTCTAAGCTGTATATCCTGGTATCAAATTCTGATAATTGTTGTACTACCCCAGATAATCGTATGCGATTTACTGCATCTGTATGACTGCATCTGTAAGCATCAAACAGATGTTACAGGTTACATGATTCCAGCTTAGATGACGGCGCCTGAGCAAATTATGTGAAAATGTTTTGTATGTTGGGAATGAAAGATCCAACTAACCATTGAAAGTCTGCCTGCGTCTATTAAGGCGTCGTTAGTGTTAATATGGAGAGGTTACTGGAATAATTTACAATATTGTATTGCTTTGTACCTATTCAATGATCCTAAATTTCAGATAAAATGACGCATAACAATTTGACTGTTATCGGTACATTAAAACCTGGCTAGAAACGGTGCCTATAGACATATTTTCTATAGACGAACAGGTTTTGCGAGGACTGGTGCACCGAAATCGTAAGTTCGTATTAATCTAATCATTGCATGTATTTCACAGCAAGCGCGAGAAGAAAACACAGAACGAACGTATGAGAATGAATGTGTGTAAAAGCGGTAGAGAGAAAATAGATCGGTAGCAGTACCGCAAAAGAAAGAGCACTTTCCAGTGAGTGAACAACAACAGCGAATGAATCTGCATTAGCCAGAGAAATGAACTCGCGTAAAGCTCTTTTATTTTGGTGATTATTTTTTACAAAGCTCCTAAGTGAAAGGAGCTTTATCGCCGAGAACGTCTGTATTGGGGCTTGATTTTTGACTCGAAAGCAAGCCGAGTTTTGTTAGAGCCGCAAGCCGAAAAATCGCGTGGCTGTCAACATGGATTTTGTCTCTTTCTACTCTACATCTACTGATGTTCTAAACATTCTTTCATGGCGCGTGTCCACCTATCGGGCAGATTGAATGAGTTGCCCATCGGACCAGCTGTTAACATATCAATTGTCAAAAAATGTATGGAGTTCGCTTTCTGGTTTGGTTCGAAAAATGGACACGCAAAACTAACGTAGTGCTCATTGCACTCGTTTGTATATTTAGTTGTTCTATTTAAAAACAAATCTAAAAATTTCAATTAAATATCTCGTTTTGCTTTGAAATAATAGTGTTATTGTAAATACAGACTCGTTCAAAACTGTTTACATTTTGTTTCTTTGGTCGCTCATTCTCATTCACTCAATAATAGTCGCTCATTCTTCTAGCTTGGTCCAAATGGTGGACACGCGCGATAAGCAACTAAATTGAATAGAGAAAACTACATAATTTATTTTTTTAAACAATGCATCGAGACAATGAAGTGCAGAAATAACGAATATGTTCAGCTTTCAGCTAGCTCTGTTGGCAGGGTAGTAGCAATACTACACTGATACGGGAATGGATCCGAAGCTTCTAGAAAGATAACATAGGCTGTCCATTCCCTACACATTCCCAATACGTCCACGACATACAGAGCGGTAACATGTCTCTCCGAATATCTTAGCTTGGGTATACGGGGAAACCCAACCCCTTGGGAGGATGGGTGATATGGCTGAATTGGGGGGAGGGAGAGATACCAGCGTCTGTTCTCCATGTCAGGGGCGGCTGGTTCTCTCTTTTGTCCTGGCTTCACACGGGACTTTAAACAGCTGTGAAGCGTCGGTCCTCCGACGAGATAGGGGGTTGGGGGAGAGGCCTTCCAAGCCACCCTCAATACAACCGCAACGAAAAGAAACAACGAAAATTCGTATTGGGACTTTTGGAAACGACCTACGCTACGAAAAAGGACTAACGATTGGAAACTTGGAACATGGAACTGCAGATCCCTCACAGCACCCGGAAGTACCCGCATTCTTGCGGACGAGGTGAGCACCCGCGGCTTCGGAGTAGTAGCACTTCAGGAGGTGCGTTGGAAAGGAGTTACAGAGCGCCCTATCGCAGCGATTGCATGATCTACCAAAGTGGTGGGGAAAAGCATGAGCTAGGTACAGCGTTCCTGGTCATAGGTGAGATGCGGAAGCGAGTGATCGGATGGTGGCCGATCAACGAAAGGATGTGCAGATTGAGGATCCGTGGGTGGTTCTTCAATCTGAGCATTATTAACGTGCACAGTCCACATCTTGGAAGCACCGATGATGATAAGGACAACTTTTATACGCAGCTGGAGAGGAAGTACGACCGCTGCCCACAACACGACGTCAAGATTGTCATCGGTGATTTCAACGCTCAGGTCAGACGGGAGGAGGCATTTAAACCTACAATAGGATTTTTCAGCGCCCACCAGCTGACGAACGACAATGGGCTTCGCCTTATAAACTTCGCCTCCTCCAAGCACATGACCATCCGCAGCACCTTCTTCCAACACGCACCTCGATTCAGCTACACCTGGAGATCACCACAGCAGACATATTCCCAGATTGACCAAGTTCTCATTGATGGAAGGCACTTCTCGGACATTATCGACGTACGGACATACAGAGGAGCAAACGTCGTCTCAGACCATTTCCTGGTTATGGTTAAATTACGCCAGAAACTCAGCGTAGCCAATAAGCTACGATCCCAGCCCACCCCAAGGCTCAATACAGATCGGCTGAAGCAAGCTGATGTGACGAGAGACTTCGCAATCGCGCTGGGGGAAGCGCTGCCGGAGGATACCACCACCGAGGCGATGTCACTCAACGACCACTGGCGAATAGTGGAGCAAGCCATCAGCAGCACGGCCGAGCGAATAATTGGCCGCTTAACACGTAACCAGATGAAGGAATGGTTCGATGATGAGTGCAGACGAGCACTATCCGAGAAGAACCCCGCGCGCACCCGAATGCTCCAGCGCGAGACCCGGCAGAACGTGGAAAACTATAGACGACTGAGAAGGCAGCAGACCCGACTCTTCCAGGACAAGAAGCGCAGCTTTGAAGAATCGGACGAGCAACTGAGTAACTGACGAGCAACAGCTCTCTCAGTCGGAGGAAACCCGCAAGTTCTACAGGATGTTGAAGACGGCAAGAAGCGGTTTTACTCCTACGATCGCGATGTGCCGTAACGTGGAAGGAGACATACTGTCGGACGAGCGGGAGGTGATTGACAGGTGGAAGTGTTTCTATGACGGACACCTTAACGGAGCAGAAGCAGTGGATACCGGACAAAGCGCAAGATGCAGAATTGCGCGGCTCTACGACAACGAACACATCCTTGGACGAAGTCGTCAGCGCCATCAAACAGTTGAAATGTAACAAGTCAGCTGGCAGCAATGGGCTGGTGGTCGAGCTGTTCAAGTTGGTACCGGAGAGGCTTGCCGTTAACATGCACTGGCTGATCAGAAGGATTTGGGACCAGGAAGAACTACCGCATGAGTGGAAACTGGGTGTCATACACCCAGTCTACAAAAAAGGCGACAGATTGAACTGTGCTAACTTCCGATCCATTACAGTCCTGAATGCTGCCTATAAGATCCTGTCCCGAATACTTTTCTACAGACATGCGCCCCTTGCTAAAGATTTCGTTGGAAGCTACCAGGCTGGATTTTTTGGAGGCAAATCCACCACCGACCAAATCTTTACTCTACGGCAGATCCTCCAGAAATGCCGAGAACACCAGATCCCTACGCACCACTTATTTATTGATTTCAAGGCGGCCTATGACACCATAGATCGGATGGAGCTATGGAACACCATGCAGCAGTACGGATTCCCTGGGAAGCTGGTACGGCTGTTAAGGGCCACCTTGGATGGGGTACAGTGCAAGGTGCGAGTGTCGAACATGCTTTCGGAGCCGTTCGACTCACACCGGGGTCTGAGGCAAGGGGACGACCTCTCCTGTTTACTGTTTAACATCGCTCTGGAAGGTGTCATGCGAAGCGCGGGCTTCTACATATGGGGCACGATTTTCTCCCGATATCTCCAATTCCTGGGCTTCGCGGATGACATTAACATCATCGGACGGACATCTGTGGCGGTATGCGAGGCGTTCACTCGACTACAACGCGAGGCCGCTAGGATTGGTTTGAGGATCAATGCGTCGAAGACCATGTACCTGCTTGCCGGTGGCTCTGATTGGGATAGAGCCCGACTTGGAAGCAGAGTAACAGTTGATGGTGACGATCTTGAGGTGGTAGAGGAGTTCTGCTACCTTGGTACGATAGTCACTTCGGACAATAATGTGAACAGCGAAATACGAAGGCGCATTGTTCAGGGAAATCGTGCCTACTATGAGCTCCATAAACTCCTGCGATTCAGAAGACTCCAGCAACACACGAAATGTACGATATATCGCACACTGATACGCCCGGTAGTCCTCTATGGTCATGAGTCTTGGACGATATGGGCGGAGGACGCCAAAGCTCTCGCCATTTTCGAGCGGCGGGTGCTACGAACTGTCTTTGGCGGTATTTGTGAGCAGGGCGTGTGGAGCAGGAGAATGAACCACGAACTAGCTGAGCTGTATAGCGGAGCAGACATTCTAACGATCGCCAAGGCCGGAAGAGTACGATGGCTGAGGCACGTGATGAGGATGCCTTACTCATGCCCCGCCAGCAAGGTGCTCGCCAGTGACCCGTTCGGCACGAGGCGCAGAGGAGCGCAGCGAGTTCGGTGGCTGGATCAAGTGGAGCAGGACCTGTCGGAGATTGGGTGCAGCCGGGGGTGGAGGAGAGCAGTCCTGGACCGAGTTTCCTGGAAACTGATTGGTAACCTGGCCATGTCAGCACGACGTGCACAACTATGAGCGAGCCAAGAATATATATATATATATATATATATATATATATATATATATATATATATATATATATATATATATATATATATATATATAAATATATATATATATAAATTTATACACATATATATATATATATATATATATATATATATATATATATATATATATATATATATATATATATATATATATATATATATATATATATATATATATATATATATATATATATATATATATATATATAAATATATATATATATATATATATATATATATATATATATATATATATATATACACATATATGTATATATATATATATATATATATATATATATATATATATATATATATATATATATATATATATATATATATATATTTATGTATATATATATATATATATATATATATATATATATATATATATATATATATGTATATATATATATATATATATATATATATATATATATATATATATATATATATATATATATATATATATATATATATATATATATATATATATATGCCTATGTACGCGCGGGGTTTCCAATGATACGATTTGCACCAAACTTGATATATAGGTGTATGATGGTCTCGAATTCAGGCATTTGATGTTTTTTATTGTTTTAGAGCCCCTCCAAAGTGGGGCTCTCATGCAACCCCAATGCACGAATATTCATTCAAAAATACAAATGATGCCCGATTTGGTTCAAATTTGGTGCATGAACGTTTCATTAGTAATAACTAATATTCACAAAATTTCAGCTTTCTCAATGGGAGACAAAGGGGGGCTTCTATACAAGCCCCCCCATCAAAAAGTGCGTATTAGTCGCTTAAAATTATAGATGTTGCCCGATTTGGCTGAAATTTTGTGCATAGACGTTTCATTACTTGAAACTAATACTGGCGAAATTTCAGCCTCCTCAATGAAGAACACAGGGGGAATCCCATATAATGCCACCCCCCCCCCCCCCCCTTTCCCCCACAAAGTGTGAATATTATTCGCTTAAAACTGTAAATGATGTCTAATTCGGCTGAAATTTGGCAAACATGTTTCTTTTTTCATTCGGCAAAAGTATTCAAACCTTCACCCACTCGCGCGAGGTAAAAATGGTGGCTCCCATACAACTCCCTATGATGGGGAAGGGGGGAATAATGGGGCGTCTAACAAATCTATAATAATTACTAAAAAATACAAACAACCACCGATATGACTGAAATTTGTGGTGTATATCTCTTTTTAATTTCGTTAGAAGAATCTGAAAAACGTAAGCATTTCCTTTAAGGAAGAAAGGGGGGCTCACAAACAACCCTCCATCAAACAGGCTATACGATTCACGTAGAACTATAAAACACAGATCTGGCCGAAATTTAGCACACATGCTTCTATTATATTTTGGAGAAGAATAAAAAATTTCATGCACCACAGTCCAAACAGGGGGGCTTCCATACAACCACATGTCGAAAAGTCTATTATATTCGTTTAAAAAAACAAATGAGGATCCAAATATCCGCAATTCGGCAAACATGTTTTTTTTTTACTTTTTAAAGCAGAAACTAAAGCTTCAATTACCCCGAAGAAAAAACGGGCATCTTCTATACCTCTCACTACCCCTATTATGTAACAATTTGTAGGTCTGTTAATGGCTGTACAAAACTCAAAAGATCACGAATTTGTCTGAACATGATTTATAAATCTGTTTGTAAAAAGCCAAACCGTCCTGCTCCCTACAAGGTTGAAAAGAAGAGGTAATTGAAAATCGTTGAAAATATAAATGACATCAGATTTGACCTAAATATTGCGCATGCATTTCTTAAAACTCTCTATACAATATGTGATAAAGTAAAAGTTTCCCGGTTTGGCATTTCTTTTCATCATAAAATATCACTTTGAAGTACATATGTCGTCGAAATTAATTAAAATTTTATCATTTAATATAAAGACTATTAAAATTTCAATTCTTCAAGCGGATAACCAAATGGTTGTCACTCTCCCTCTACATAAACGGAAATTCATTAAAAAATGCATATGGCTTCCAATTCGATTGAAACACGCTACAAATGCTTCTTCCTATTCATAACGCGACCAAGATTCGTTTACGCCAGTGGGAAGCAAAAGGAGGTTTCAAAAGAACCTCCTTTCTGTATTACCAAGAAAATAATTCGGTCATAGCAATAAAGCTTGGTTCGAACGATTTTATGTGAGGATGATTCTTTCCACACAAAATTTTACAAACAAGAGCTCCCATACGATCTCTTCCTATTAGAGTATTAGAAAATATGGTCATGCAAAGCAACCATTGCTGATTTAAATGCAATGAGGCAAATTCTTAAAAATGTCCATATTTACTGGAAAAGCAGAATGGGGACGTTGCAGCTCTCCCGGTTGGAGACAAATTGATGGGAGGGCATACAATACCTGTTCGGAATATTGAAACTAAAATGTCCTCAGTAAAAAATATCGTCTAATTTAACAACAACTTTTCATGTACGCCTCAACACAGTCTATGCATCAAGTAGCAAAGTATCATATTCTGCAATGCGGAAATGTGAGGTTGCA
>NC_071293.1:14611989-14653888 GCF_943737925.1 Anopheles nili | reverse complement strand
TCTAATCTTCTACTTATTTTTGAATATTAGGTTTCATTGTTTAGACTCAAGCTACTTTTTACGTACTTTTGAGATGGCTTTGTGATAACCTTGATCGCATTTTGTTCTTATTCATATGCATTTCTGAAAAAAGTTGTTAGCAAGCATATGTTGTGCCAATCATTGAATATATTTTACCAGCCAGTTCAGATCAATAAGGATACTTTGGCACCAAAAGGGGTAAAATTCATGTACATCAAGCAAAATAAATTTCTCTTTAATGTGCGTATCACATTGCAAATCTATTAGTTCCAGTTGATATTTTTCAGGAACTATTGAGGGATCTATGTGGATCGGTGAACAAATAATATTCAAATCTGTTTCAATTTTTTTTTAATATTTCGAATCTCTTTTCAAACTCTAATCGCAGCTCATCAATTTTCTCTATGTACAAATGTTTGTTCACGTTAATTATATTTAGTGGAAATGTCCGAAGGTTTCTAAAATGAGTATAATTATCATGAATTATTTGTGTTTTCCAAAGCCTAAGCTTGATTTCAAATGCCTGAATATTGTGATAGTAATGGGTTACTATTTTATTTCGCCCTTGTAACAGTAGATTGAGTGCATTCATATGATCAATTATATCTGATAAAAAGGCCAATTCTGCAATCCAAATTTCGTCATCCAATTCAACAATTGGTTTTCCTTTACTCTTCATGAAAGATTTAATCTCCTCACGAAGCTCAAAAAACCTTTGTAGCACATTTCCCTTGCTTAACCACCGAAATTCTGTATGATAAGGTAAGCCGTGTGGACTTTTAATCTCTAAGCATGTTTTCGAATTGCCGGTGATTTAAATCTTTCGCTGATATAAAATTAACGGTGCGTATAACCACGTCCATAACATAATCCATCTTAATAGTTTTAGCACATAACATTTCTTGATGTAAAATGCAATGGAAAATCCAAATATTTCCTCCGTTCGTTGATTCTACTTTTTCTTTAATTTTTATTATAACCCCAGATTTTTTTCCAATCATGGCAGGTGCATCGGTAGCCACGCTTACAAGACGTGACCAATCCAACCCTATCATATCTAAAGCATCTCGAACTGCACAAAACATATCCTCTGCCGTTGATGTGTTTACCAACGGTACCAGCTGAACAAATTCTTCTGTGATATCCAGCGAAGCATTTACGCCCCTAATGAATATAGCTAACTGAGCGAAATCGGTGACGTCGGTACTTTCGTCGACGGCAATTGAAACCGCCACAAAATCTTTTACTTTTTCTTTCAGCTGATTGTCCAAATCAGCTGCAAGGTCCGAAATTCTGTCGACTACTGTGTTTCTGGACAGGCTTATTGAGTTCAAGTCATGTCGTTTCTCCAGGCAAATATTATCTGCAGCTAATAGTATGCATCGTTTGACAAATTCCCGTTCGGTGAATGGCTTTGATGAGATAGCAATTTCATTTGCAATTTCGTAGCTAACTTTCACTGCACCTTCACTAATTTGTTGCGGTTTGACAAAATAAAATTGCCGTTTTTTCAATTGCAACATCAGTTTTTTCACTTCTTCGTCACGTGCTGACCCTTCAAGTTTTCCCAACTTTTCCTTGTGTTGCGTGTCATAATGTCGACGAATATTGAACTCCTTCATTACGGTAATAGTTTTCCCACACACCAGACAAACAGGCCTACCATTTTGTTCTGTAAAAAGGTAGGATAGCGTCCACTCATTATTAAAAACTCTGCACTCCGTGTCTACTTTCTTTTTTTAGCCATATACATTTTAACGGAAACTTTGATCAATGATACCAATATCTGATATTAAATTGTACTACTAGTTTGAACTGATCGTTTTGTTGGTTGAAGTGATTTTGATAAGGAACCCAGCTCAGATTTGGTTTTTGTACGTTCTATTGCCAGCAAAAAACAAGCTAGATATTTGCTGCTGAGGTAATTTGAAGACAGTGGCAAAATACATTAATTTCTAGTTCGCTTATTCTTGGAAACTAATTCTTCAGACATCTACAAACAACAAATTCGTACTTCTGATTGCTAGCCATTATTGGGGAGCGGTCGCAATGATGTCCACAATTAGTCGATAGCTGACTTCATTTTCAGGAAATTTGAAATGCAGAAGAAAAATTCCACCTTGCATTCACGGTGACGTCATGTGTTTTTACATGGAAAAAAGTACACTTGGTAACGGTAGCACGGAATTGACGCCGTTGACAGAGTGAATCCGCCCTACCCTTCTTCTTTGTTCTACGTTTCCTATCCATATGGTCTCCACAAAAACACGCGCATTTCAGGAACCTGTTTCGACTTCAAGTGCGATTATCATAGGCTGTTAGTTAAGTATAAATTATGTACATACACAACAAATTCAAATTATTTTCAAGCTATACAACATATCAAGCCAGATAGTAATCGATGTTCTTGTAATTCCATTGCGAGCCAGATTTAAAGACCTCGCTGGGCGGATCTGGCCCGCGGACCTTATGTTTGATATGGCTGTGTTAGATTGAGAATCCCAATGCGGGTCGAAACCTATTCAAACAAAGGCCTCACCCCACTGCAGCGGACGCCCGAATCAGAAAGGGTAAGTCCACTGGGTTGTGAGCAATTAAAAGCAAATATAAGCAATATAATACATAATAACTGCTTTTCGTGATGTGCTTAGTTGTGAAGTTCTTCGAAAAAAACTATTTTGTAGAGATTTACACAGTTTACAGCTTGCGGTTCGTGCGAAAATCCGCGGTATATTCCACCAAGGCGTACGGGTGAGTTCAACCATAGGAACCTGCGCAAAAGAAGTTGGTGCTTAAAATTTGATTATTATTTTCAAATAAAAACAGCTGGATGGAGTCTTTTTATTCAACGGAACTTCCTTAACCAACGAATGATGCGAAATAAATAAAGCAATGGATCAAAAGGATCTTAAATGAAAGGTTTATGTTCCGTGTATGAAGCATACTGTGAAGTACAACAATATAATTATTGATTTTGTTTATTTACGTGTATAATGTGTACATGCTGCAATTAAAGGTGCAATGAATAAATGAAAGTTCCGCTTTAAAAGCGTTCCCTGAAAATGCTGAAATTCCGGTGATTCGAATCTCAAAAAGCAAGGAAGAAGAAGAGTGCGGTAAGTGTGGTGAACAGTTACCTTTGATAAGTAACCTTTCATAAGTAAGTTACCTTTAGTAAGCTTTGATTCTTTACACGTATCGGTCGAAAAATTTTAACGCTTCGTACGCCCTATTAAAATTAACCATAAAAATAGAGTCCCCCAGATAAAATAAGTACTGTTGGGCTGTGATACAATTGAACGCACGGGTGCCGCCAGGCCCTTTGACGAGACTTAGTGAAAAACCGCCGCACGAATCGGACGTGTCAAATTGATAATGCAGAACGTGATTCACAACGGTTGTTTCCGTTTATTTTTCGTCTTCGTACTCGCTTCCGTTCACCCGTAATTTCGGCCATAGGTCGAAGCTGCCCAATTTGGTAGCTCCCAACGTGCCCCCCCCCCCCCGGAACATTGTAGCGGGCGCGGTAAAAAAAACAAAAAATCGATCATCTCCGATTGTTGTTATAAATAAATCATTTTACAGAAAACATGTTCATAAAGAGAATTCCAAAAATGCTGGTTTGTAAAAAATCTGGTTGCTGAGATATAAAGCACTAAATTCAAAAAAGTTGTTCAAAAACGACGTTCCGATGGTACATTTTTCGATACCGATAACATCATTAGTTTTTGTCATACAAATATGTTACACACATCTTTTTTAAAGGATTTTATGTATTATTTCTTATGATTAGCTTTCCCATCCAGCCAGATCCAGTCGCGCTTTCCACTTTTTTTCGTTACAAGATCTTCTTTTTTCTCAGACTAAGTTCGAATTCGTTTTAAGTCAAATTAGGACACACAGAAATGTTTTTGTATGCTAAAGCCTAAACAAATACTCGTTAGTTGATGTGTGTATAAGCACAATTAACAGCAGTTTTTGAAGTTTTAGTGAAAGGTTAAATTTAGAATCAATTTTCCATATTACTTAGACAAAATTGGTGATTTCGATTTATTTGTTTATATTTGTATTTGAGTGTAGCGAGTGAAATGTATTGAAAATAATTATTTTTATACAAATTTTGATGTTGTTAGTTATCTGTTACGTTGTAACAATTTTTGATTGTTGTTGGCTATGTGTTCTTTATTTGGATATCTGTTACGTTGTTTTGGATGAATTGATAGTATTTTTTCATCGAAGTGGACCAACATATTATCTAATATATAGGCTGACTTGTTAATGAGCCTGCGTATACAGATCAAAAAACCAGTTTCGATGATAAATTTTTTTTTTATTTTTTCGTATTTTTAATGATTTTGTGTTGTTTAAAACCAAAATACTTAAATTAAAGAAAAATAATCAATAAAAATATAAAACCGCAATAAATATTACCATTTTAAAATAACTAAAAACTTAGAAACGATTTTGAAACTATTTAAGTACTTTATAAGTAGCATGATTGATATTTTACTCTAAATTAATAACTTTTTATTTAACTTCATATATTGATTACCCGGTAATTTAAAAAAAATGATAAAACAACGTGCAAAATGGCGCCATATGAAAGTCCAAATCTTTAAAATACAAATTATTTCCAAACAAACTATTTTAAGTATGATTTGAGCCTATTTTTAACGTATTTCTATGAAAACAGATTGATGACCGCGGTTTGTTCGAGACCGCCCCATAGTGGACTGGCCTAAATTCAAAAAGGAATTCGAAGAAACAACGAATGAAGCTCAATTTAGTAATGTAGAAAATATGAATAGATTACTACAATATCTAAAAGGAGACTCCGAGAAGTGCACTCGGTCCCTATTCCTAGACCCTCAAAACATTCAAGCCATAATGCAGCGGTTAGAAGATCTGTTTGGACGCCCTGAGCTAATCTATCAGGAATTATTGAAAGAGATCACAAGGATTCGCATGGACGATCACAAGATTCCAGAACTGTCTGACGCTCTTGAAAACCTTGTTATCAACAATCAAGTAATGAATAAGCCAGCATACTTATGCGATCACCGATTAATCGATGAACTTGTTGGTAAACTACCCAGGCATCTACAGGCAAAATGGATTGAACACAAAAAAACTATCGAGAATGTTGAAACTATCACATTACTTCATCTATCCCAGTGGTTAGTGCCAATTACGAGTACCATACGCCAAATGCCTAAGAACAACGACCGACATTGACAGTCAGTCAACATACACGATCCCAGACCACAATATCGTGCAAATAAACCTCAAAATGACCGATTGAAAAAAGACTACACTTCCACGACATAGAAGGGACCTGTGAACAACAGATCATCTATGATCATCAATCAGATCGACTATGAAAATTTCAACAGGAAACATCAACCGATGCTACATCGTACTAATCGTGTACAGTTTTACAACTGAAGTCACAAAACGAATTCTCACCTGCAATGATCATATTTATTCATTGTATTATATTAAATTATATTTCATGATTATATTTTTAAGAATGTTAAAATTTGCCAAGAACTTTTTGATCTTTTTTTTCTTCAATTTAACAGCGTTTCAATTATCCGAAACCGGCAGAATGACGCAACCTAACCTCAATCGGCTCATTAGGGCAGTTTTTATTATCATATCCATTTTTAGTTTTTTTCTAGGTTATAAAAAAAATACATTAAAATCATTCGAAATTATAATATTATGCGGTTATAACATCCAACGAACGATTTGCGATAAAAATTCATAATGTAGCGAAATAACGTAACGATTCTAACCAAATCAAAACAAACAATGTTCACTTTGAACTTGTACACTATTGTGTACCATCCTGTAATTTGATCACATTTTAAGCAATGTATTTCACCAAAATTAATTTCGTACCTACGAAGTACGCTTAAAAGCAAAATATTTAAAAAATTACGTTTGTATTATTTAAAAATATCAAAACAATGCATCCTAATCTCAATCGTCTTATAATGCAATTTTTTATCTTCACACCCATTCTCTATCTATTCTTTAATGGAATAAAACATACATTAAAATCATTACAAATTAACATACTATGCAATCATAACATAAATCGAACGGTTAGCGATGAAAATCCATCACGTAGCTAGATGTGTTTATTCAAACAGAATCGAACAAATAATTTTTACTTGAAACGGTCAAATTGAATTATGTGTATTTGAATAAATGATTTATAACATATTTGATCTAGTGAAAAACAAAAATATTCGGCTAAATGCTGTCAAAGAATGAAATTGCATATCATGTAGGGGCCAATTTTCTCAGAAACCAACCCATGCTGTCAGACGAGGGCTTATATATATTTTTACCGAGATTCCTTATAATGAGATAAAGAGATGCTTCGTATATCTTATGAAATTTATGCAGTTTGAGTTATGAGTTTTGGAAGTATTGATTTTGACTGCAGCTTATCTGATGAAGGCTTGCAGGCAGCGCTGAGCCCTGATCCTCTGTTCGACAAGTGATCTACCCCTCACTCCGATAGCAGTATCATCTGCGTAGAGAAATAGCTGACCGTCACTGGGTAGGATAGGTATATTCGCTGTAAATAAAATGTATAGCATCGGACCTAGTAGACTTCCCTGAGGAACTCCTGCCGATATCGTTACTTGAACTGATAAAGTCGTGCCTAACGCAACTCTAAACATCCTCTCCCTCAAATAACTGCCTAACATCTTGAGGATGTACACGGAAAGGCCGAAACCTAAAAGTTTATAAATAAGCCCACCGTGCCTGACATTGTCTTCTTGTCATGCAACAAGGTGACCACGGTTGACCTTGCCATTCAGTCTAAGCAGTTGATGAACAGTGCAGTGTTCAGGCCAGAAATCAAACTGCTGTGGCAGAAGTACATTCAGCTGAAATACCTTATCCTGGATGCGATTCTCGAACAGCTTTCCCATTGAAGGGAGAAGACTTATTGGTCGGTAACTCGCAGGGAGAGTTGGATCTTTCCCTGGTTTTAAGATTGGAAATACCCTAGTAATCTTCCAAGCACTGACGAAGTACCCCAATATAAGGCTTGAGTTGAAGATCTCGACAATCCGATAGATGGTTTTGTCATGTAAGGATGTTATGGATTCTGTCAAATCCAGACGCCTTAATATTCCTCAGCGCTTGGCGGACACCGTTAGCCATGATCTTCGTGGAAGATGGCATATTGATTGTAGTATTTTGTAGACGAAGCAGGCTGTCAGAAACTTTTGCTTCATGAGGACTGCTCAGAGAGGCTCTTATTTGATGCGAACATGCAATCTGATGAGCAAGAACTTTGACTTTCTCAACTGGGGTGATCAAGGTTTTACTCCAAGATATCAATGATGGAGCTGACTTTGGTCTTTTCCGGAGGACTTTTGCCACTTTCCAGAAAGTAGGAGATCTGTCGTCCAAGCTCTGGACTAATGAGCCAAAGTTATTATCCCTGATGGTATCATCTCTAGAAGAGATCATTCTAGCCAGCAATGCAGCAAAACTTTTGTAGTAACGGTCACCTGTACGCTGAAATTGTCGCTTAGTGCTATTTATCTGCTTAATCAGTAATCGTGTCTAGAGATCAAGGACAATAACCTCTCAGGTCACTGGAACTAGCTTGAAGCAAACTGTCTCTGCATACTTAAAAGCCTTTTCCAAGTCGGAATTTGCATTATCAATGGAGCTGACTACAACGGGGTTTACTAAAACCGGCTGAATGGACCTATCCACCAATCAACCAAATCGCGCCTAGTCAACATGATAAAAACCTTTACGGCAGCTAACCGGAATTTTGACTGCATTGAGGTTAAGTTCTGTGACCACTGGAAAATGGTCAGAGTTAAGTTCATCCATTGTGATCGATTTTCCCACTGCCATGTTTGTAAGGAAAAGTCGAGGGTACTAGAAGCTCCATTAGGTGCGATGTACATTGGTCTGTCGGGAAATTCGATAGTGAAGTGCCCCTCTTGTACGAGATTGAAGAGCAGTTAACCATTACAGCTTTCCCGATTGTTGCCCCATAGGCGATGTCGGGCATTTAAGTCGCCTCCCAGTAGCAGGCAATGTTGAGTAAGAGTGATTGAGTGCTACATCAAGTCCCTTGGCACGTCTGAACTGAATTGGACAGTAGACAGCAATAATCCTAATGGATCCTGAAGTCGACTTGATATAAATTCCGATGGCCTCCAACACAGAGGTGTTGAAGTAAGGTAGCGGATGCTATGCTGTACGTGATGCCATGTACGTGATGCCATGCTTTAGAGCGATGGCAACTGCACCACCTCGCGAGGGAGAATCGCGTCGATCTAGACGAATAAGATGAAAATTGGCCAGTGAAAAATATATCGCTGGGTATAAGTGTGTCTCAGTAATGAGAGCGATGTCAATAGTTTGTGTTTTAAGGAAATCAGCTAGCTGAATCTTCTTTTCATTAACTGATCGAACATTCCATGTTGCGATTCGTCGATTACCCATAGCGAAAGAGAATTTCTCCGATCACGGTAATTTGCTGGATTCTGCTGCGGCATAGTTTAAGGCGCGGTCCAAACTCGATGATAAACTGCATAACGGCATCCATGGAGAGCATTTCTGCCTCGGGATCGGATTGCGGGCTAGTAATAGAGGGAAGCATCCCCTTAGCTACCATAGCATATTGATAGCCAGAAGCGACGGTGGCACCAGAAACTATAGGACGTGTCTGGGCGGAAACTCTGTTGACAATAGCCGGAGCTTTGGTGACAGCAGCGTGAGCTACAGTGGGAACTCGAGCACTGTTCACAAGGTTTTTAACCGATGATGAATGCGGAGTAATTGCCGACGAGTTAGCTGGTACTTTACCGGTGCAAGGTGTCAGAAGTGGGAAGGCCTAGGATGAAGCTAAGGGAGCGGGTAAAGCTGAAGACGAGGTCGTCGTTGGCTTAGTGTTGGGCTGGTTTACGGCTGGATATTTCTGGCGCATCTCTAGGTACCGGATGCGAGAAGGGAAGGTCGGATCTTTGGCCCGACGATTTTCACCACAGTTGGCGCACTTCGGCGCAGCCTGGGGCGTCCAAGTACAAGCGGACTGTAGATGCTAGTGGGCACAGTTACCGCAGATTGGTTGAACGAAGCAGTTTCGATCTCCATGTCCGAACCTTTGGCAGCGCAGGCATTGAGTTACCGAACGTAGTCCTCCACGGTACGCCTCCCAGGAAACCAGGAGGTCAAAGAGTTTAAAAAACACTTTAAAGCCAGATCCAATGTTCCTTTCGGAAAACAGATAAGATACATGCAGTCATAGTATTTGCGTGTATCTTCTGCACGGCGCTTGATGTGGTATGCAGAGGATGCCTCCAGATGGTACTTATACTGGAGTTCGATAACGATTTCGTTCGGGTCAAGTAACGGTAATCCTCGGACAACGACCTTGTACGGTTTCTCCGTCGGATCGACGATGGGTGCGAACCTCTCGAAATTCACCCAGACTCTCAATGTCGCTATCACTGAGGCTTGGGTCAAGCGAAGACTCGCACATCTTCGGATCGGTTATTTACCTCTGATCGGGATCAGGTAAGCACGGACGTTTAGCTCCAGATGGTTGAGCTGGTAGAGTAACTGTTACGCTAACACCGTTAACAGCCTCGCATGTCTCTTCAGAAGAGCTGGCGGATGCTCTTCCTACCTTTTTATTACTTTTACGTTTTCTCTTCCCTATAATGGGAGAGAAAGATAGCACTGGAACACTTAGAAAAGATTTTTTGTTTTCTGCACGAGCGATCTGCGAATGATCCTTATCGCTTCGTGGTCAGAGGCGAACTGTCAAGCGGCAGCTGATATTCGAGACAAGCGAAAGACCGATCAACCGTGCAGTGGCGACTGGCGCTCGTATCGTTGCCCTCTGTTAGGCCGACCATCGGATTTTCAAATGACCTGGTAGTGTTGGCACCAGGCATCTCTCCTGAACCTGGAGTTGGCGCCCGCGAAGACAGACGTTGTCATGGTCTCAAGTCTCCTCCAGGGGTATGTTGATCGTCCACTGAGGACCAACGACATAAAGTCAGTGAGACATAAAGTCAGTGATTGCGCTACCTTGGGGTAATTCTGCATGACCACTTCGCGTGGAAGCCACACGTTGAGTATGCCACGTCGAAGGCACTCCATGGCACCACAGTGGCCCTAAGGAGGCTAAGCGCCGCCTACTGGCGTCAGTGGCGGATGCGATCCTGTGTTATGCAGCACCAACATGGCACAGCACGGTGGAAACCCCTTGAATGTAGGTATGCTGGAGAGAGATCAAAGGGTGACAGCGAGAAAGGTCGCGTGCACCTGTCGATCAATACGCTACGAGACGGCTGCCGTTATAGCTAGTCTCGTCCTGATTTGCTTGCTGATTACCGAGGACACAAGGTGCTTTGAGCGCCAGCAGCTCGAACATCGTTCAACGGAAAACTTTCGTGCAGAGGAGCGACCCAGCACACTATAACGATGGCAGCAGCGATGGGACGAGGATGGAGCCAAGATGGAGGCCAACCGGTACGTCAAATGGGCTCAGAGAACAATTCCAGACATCGAGGCATGGAAAAGCAGAAAGCACGGTTAGGTTAAAGGCGAGCGGCCTCCAACACCACCTCTCACCCTAGAATCACGGGAGCGCCGAGAGGCGCTACGGGAGCGTGTCATACTCCATCGTTCACGGCAGTAATTGGAAGCAGCCACTAGGAGCCACCTAGGAAATGAGGACTCCATTGGTCCGCGATAGGATCACCAGTTGCTGCGGTAGCTGAAGCCGATTTGCCGAACCGGTAGGCTCAAATATTTCCAACCCCCTATTTCACCAGCTAAATCCCTTGCGGCTAAAAGCAAATGTGAAAGGATGGGTGCTAAATTCAATAAAATAAACCACCACTTTTTTAGTTCTGTAAGGGAGTGGATTCGACGCCTCCTGAAGGCTACTATAGGTTCTCCTTCCCAACTCCTACTCAATACGTCCGCGACGTACAGAACGGTAACTTGTCGTTTAAATATCCAAGCTTGGGTACACGGGAAAACCCAGTCTCTTGGGCGGATGGTCGACAAGGCTGAATTGAGAGGGGGATTGGACTGCTACTTGCTAGTGGTTCATCCCCGAGCGTCTGTTCTCCATGTTAGAAGCGGCTCGAGCCAGCATCTATTCCCCATGTCAGGGACGGCTGTTCACTCTGTCTTGGCATACTACGAGACGTAAAATAGTTAGGATGCGTTGTTCCACCGACGAAAAAGAAGGGGGGGGGGGGAGGGCTAGCAAGCCACCTCCTGTACTATTGCAACGAAAAGTCATGAATCAGAATACTCGATATAGACCAATCATGCCAGACCCTCGCAACGGACAAAGGACTACGATTGGAAACTCGGTACATTGAACTGCAGGTCTCTTACCTCTCCCGGGAGTACCACAACTCTCGCAGAGGAAGTGAGAGCCCGCGGCTTCGAGATAGTAGCACTTCAAGAGGTCCGCTGGAAGGGAGTCTCGGAGCGCCGGTACAGTAGCAATTGCATGATCTACCAGAGTGGTGGAGACAAGCATGAGCTCGGTACGTCGTTCTTCGTTATGGGTGCTATGAAAAACGTGTGATCAGATGGTGGCGGATCAATGACTGGATGTACAGGTATAGGATACGTGGACGTTTTATTCAACCTGAGTATAATTAATGTGTACAGCCCGCACCTTGGGAGCAGCGATGACGACAAGGACGCTTTTTATATGCAGCTTGAGAGGGAGTACGATCGCTGCCCACAACACGATATAAAGATCGTCATCGGGAACCTCAATGCTCAGGTCGAGCGAGACGAGGCCTATAAACCAACGATTGGTAGCTTTAGTGTCCACCAGCTGACCAACGACAACGGCCTCCGGATCATTGACTTCGCATCCTCGAGACACATGAACATCCGTAGCACCTTCTTCCAGCACAAACCTCGATTCAGCTACACCTGGAGGTCACCACAACAGACGTATTCACAAATAGACCACGTTCTAATAGACGGAAGGCACTTCTCGGACATCATCGACGTACGAACGTACAGGGGCGCAAACGTCGACTCGGACCACTTCCTGGTCATGGTGAAGCTACGGCAGAAGCTCTGCGCTGCCAACTCACTGCGTCACCGGCATATCTCATGGCTTAACACGGATCGGCTGCTTACACGCTCTGTTGCCGAGGGCTACGCGTCAGCGCTTGGGGAAGCGCTACCGGACAATAACGCGACCGCCACAATGTCCCTCGACGCCCACTGGCGAATGGTGGAGCGAGCAATCAGTAGCACAGCCGAGCAGACACTAGACTATAAGCCACGAGGCCAGAAGAAGGAGTGGTTTGATGACGAGTGCAGGCGGGCACTATCCGAGAAGAACGCAGCGCGCGCCCAAATGCTACAGCGCGAAACCCGTCAGAACGTGGAACACTACAAACGACTGAGAATGCGGCAAACCCGGATCTTCGAGAGCAAAAAGTGCCGCTTAGAGAAGTCGGACTAACAACTCATGGAACAGCTATCTCAGTCGGGGAAATCTCGCCAGTTCTATAAGATGTTGAAGAAGACACAAGGCGGCTTCACGCCAAGCGTTGCAATGTGTCGAGACGAGGAGGGCAACATTCTTACGAACGAGCGAGAGGTGATCGAAAGGTGGATGTGCTTCTTCAACGGGCACCTGAACGGACCGGAATTAGGGGAGTCCAACAGCAGTGCAAGCAGAATCGATCAGCACATAAGCCGGGAGGCAGATGACGATGTGCTTCCACCATCCTTGGATGAAGTTATTAGCACCATCAAGCAGCTTAAACATAACAAAGCAGCTGGCAGCGATGGTCTGGTGGCAGAACTACTCAAGGTGGGTTCGTTAGAGCTTGCGTCAATATGAACCAGCTAATTGGGAAAATCTGGGAGCAGTAAAGGATACCAGAGAACTGGAAGCTGGGTGTCATCCACCCAGTGTACAAGAAGGGTGACAGAATGGACTGTGCCAACTTTCGAGCCATCACAGTACTTAATGCTGCCTACAAAATCCTATCTCAGATACTCTTCTGCAGACTCGCACCCCTTGCTAATGATTTCGTCGGAAGCTATTAAGCTGGGTTTGTTGGAGGCAAATCCACCACCGACAAGATCTTCACTCTACGGCAGATCCTCCAGAAATGCCGAGAGCACCAGATCCCTACGCACCACCTATTCATCGACGTCAAGGCGGCCTACGATACCATAGATCGGACTGAGCTATGGAGCACAATGCAGCAGTACGGTTTCCCTGGGAAGCTGGTACACCTGTTGAGGGCCACGATGGATGGGGTGCTGTGCAAGGTGAGGGTGTCGAACATGTTGTCGAATCAGTTCGAATCTCACCGGGGTCTGAGGCAAGGGGACGGACTCTCCTGTTTACTGTTTAACATCGCTCTGGAAGGTGTCATGAGAAGCGTGGACCTCGACATCCGTGCCACGATTTTCACCCGCTCCCTCCAATTCCTGGGCTTCGCGGATGACATCGACATCATCGGGCGGAACACTAGGACGGTGTGCGAGGCGTACACCCGACTAAAATGCGAGGCCGCAAGGATTGGACTAATGATCAATGCGACGGAAACAAAGTACCTGTTTGTCCGTGGCTCTGACAGTGACAGAGCCAGACTGGGGGGCAGTGTAGCAGTGGGCGGCGACGAACTTGAGGAAGTAGAGGAGTTTTGCTACCACGGCACTGTCGTGACTCTGGATAACAATAAGTAAGTTGTGAAAACAGGAGGCGCATTGTTCAGGGGAATCGTACCTGCTTTGGGCTCCACAAATTCCTGAGGTACAGGTGGCTCCTCCCACGCACCAAGTGTGCCATATACCGCACGCTGATTAGACCTGTCGTACTCTATTAGCATGAGTTCTGGACTCTGCTCACGGAGGACGTCAACGCCCTCGAAATCTTCGAGCGGCGCGTGCTCCGGTCCATCTTTGACGATGTGTGTGAGCAAGACGTGTGGAAGCGAAGAATGTACCTCGAGCTGGCTGAGCTGTATGGCGAGCCGGACATCCTGACGGTGGCGAAGGCCAGGCCAGGATGTCCCACCAAGAAGGTGTTCACCAGTGATTCGTCCGGCACAAGGCGACGAGGAGCTCAGCGTGCTCGGTGGATGGACCAAGTGGAGCAGAACCTGCGGGATATCGGATGCAACGGGGGATGGAGAGCTGCAGCCATGGATCGAGCTACCTGGAAAGCGATTGGAGACCAGGCCATGCCACTAAGACGTGCTCAATTCTGAGTGGGCCAACAAAGAAGAAGAAGAAGCCCCCATTGTTCTTTAAAAAAAAGTGTGGTGAAAAGTATTACTAGCGCAGTTTTAATTCACCCAATTTATTTTATTCTTACAGATCATGGCTTTATTATCACGTCGTTCCTTTAAGATGTATGTTAGATGTAAGATAATATCAAAAAGAACAAAGTTTTGCATAAAAATTATGTCTATTAATTTCATATTTGTTTAGATATTACATATGACTTGTATGCTGAGTTATACATGCTTCATATACTTATATGTTTAACTCACATTTAACTCATATATATGTTTTATATATATGAATTACATATGAGTTATATATGTCAGCATATGTGTTTCATATATGCTGAGATATCATATATGACACGAGATGTCGCAAGGGTACTGTGCAACGTTCCAGTGTATCTGCCGCTAAGAATTTAAAATTACGTCCGTTGGGAGGTAAATGAGCAACTCCTTTAACTCCCAATATGACGCAACTTGGCCCGATTTAGGTGCTGTGGGTGAGACGAGGACTTAAATACATTTTCACCTATTTCTGTGCCTGAAAAATAAATCTCGTCTAAAATTGAGAGGCCATGAAATAAAAATAAGCTAGGCGCGTGGAGCTCAGGCTCATGTGATCTCGTTATTTTCGGTTCATGCTCTTCTCTACCATGACACCGCGAGCTTATGTTGGAGTGGAACATTCGTTCTGTGTGTTTTCAGTGGGAAACAAAGGGAGAGGATTCTTCGAAATGTTCCCTAACCTATTTGTGCTGCTTTGGTCTTGTGTGCTATACTGCCTTGCTTTTGCTGCCTCTCTTCCTTGCCTTTGCAAATTTGAATTGTTTCAGGTCGAATTAGAGCAAAAAGTTGGAATTGATGATAAAATTTTTATCTTGAAATGTTTAAGTATCAAAAGTATACAGATTCAGCCGTCGAGTCTCATGACACGAGCTCCATTGCCAACGGCTAACCTTCTTTCTTTTAAGGCCAACTTATGACGCCGATTAAAATATATATTGAGATCGCCATATTAGCCATAACGTGAAACTGACTTGAATTTGCCTTGCAAAATCCCGTCTCGCAAGTTTGTTTCTGATCTGCACCATTATTTCATGTGCATGGTCGGCACATCACAATTAATAAGAATCACAGTTTTAGTGGATTTAAAAAAAACGATTCATGTGTTTGGCGCTAGGTGCGATTTGATTATGCTTCTTACAGACTAAATTATTTCTTTTGAGTAAATGAGTAGGAACCAAAAATAGATATGAGTGTTATTATTTCAGTTAATATCATTCAGTAATAGAGCATGTTTGATCTAGTTGAAAACAAAAAATATCGGCTAAATGCTGTCAATCTAAGTACTGTCATTGCTAATTTCCTCAGACACCAACCCATGCTGTCGGACGAGGGCTTATATACATTTTTACCCGATTTTCCATAGGAGTTGAAACTGGTTTGCAGTCTTTAATGTTAAAACGCTATTGCACATTTTCGAAAAACGCTCGTTGGCTAATATGATTATATTCGTTACTATACTTATACGTTGTTCGACCTTTCTTTTGAACTTTAAGCCAAGAAAACATTTTACTTCTCCTATATTCTTCATTTCAAACTCCTTTGATAAGCACTGCTTCCCAACTTGTAACAATTTTAGTTGATGTCCAATCAAAAGCATGTCATCCACGTAGATTAATAGAAACAATTGTTTTTCTCCGGACTCTCGTAAATATAGACATTTTTCAGTTGTGTTCCTTCTAAAACCAAGCTTTTCTACAAACTTATGGAATCAAAATTTCCATGCTCTTAAAGCCTGTTTGAATCTATATACCGACTCTTTTAATCGACATAAAAGTCTGTTTTCGTTTTCAATCCTTTTCGGCATTGTCATATATATTTCCTCGTCTATTGTTCCGTTGTGAAAAGCATTTTTCTTATCCAACTGGTGGATTATGATACGCTCCTGATGCGCCACTGCTGGTGTTATTCGCAAAGTATTAAGTCTTGCAGTCGGCGAATATGTTTTGAAATAATCAAAAACATGACGTTCAACATCAAGTCACTAATCTCGCCTTATGGTGTTCTTCAGATCCATCGTCAATATGTTTAATTTTGAACACCCACTTGCGTGAAATAGGAGCTCGTTCTTTCGGAAGCTTTATTAAATCCTATGTATGATTTCTCATTGAAGCATCTATTTCCTCATCAACCGCAATTTTCTAATTTTCCAATACTCGCGTTTTGGCATAATTTTGATGGTCCACGGTAAATTTTCGACGAAACATGGCACATTTAGCGCGAATCCTGTCAAATCGTAATATTTAGGCCAGTAAGAAGTTAGCTACAACGAGATCGTGAAGTGATCTATATCGAGACCGGCACAAGACTCTTCAGACTAGACAGTTTCCCTTCAGCAATATTGAATTCAAGAGAGTCGTGATGAACGGAAACGGAAGCCATGAGAGAGTCAATATCGTGTACACCCCAACGGAAGCCATCAGAGAGTCAATATCGTGTGCACCCCAACGGAAGACGACGAGACTGTCTCATCAGCAACGTACGCACTCCAACGCGACGTCCGGATAAATCACTAACGATCGTATGCACCGCACGGATGTTAGGGCTATCGCTAGCGGAAGTTCTAAGAACAGACAGGATCGAACGCGATCAAACCTTATCAAGACTTCCATATAAACGAAGATCAGAGACACACCAAGTTGAGTTCGATAATGAGGTTTAGCTAGGACGGACGTGTTGTCCAAACCGAGAAAAGTAAATAAAATTATTTTTTATCTGAATCGAGTTATCGTTTTCCATAACTGGCGCCCGAATAGGAACTCTTTAAGGTAAAGTCAACGGTTCGCGTTAGAAGTAAAAGATCGAGTGGTAAAATTAGTGAAAATAACGTGTAATCAGTGTTGTGAAGTGTGAAGTGTGAAGTGAGTAAATCATTTTCTACTGTCACCGGACCGCTACAAGCAGACGTCAACCAGCGACCTAGTCACCTGGACAGCTAATCACTCGCTTCAGGAAAAAAGGGACAACCGCAGTTGCACTGGAAAGGGACGGCGCATTTAACAAAATACACCATGAAGGGTTTGGCTACAACCATATTGCTGTAAGTAATAAATTTTTTGTAGCATCAACATGTTACTGTAAGTAATAAAATTTGTGAATAAGAAGAAACGGTAGAAATGTTTTGAGGAATAATAGTGTTTTGAAAAAAAAGAGTGTTGAAAAAGAAGAGAGTGTTGTGAAAAGCATTTTAACCCACACTAAAAAAAGGACATACGTATCCTCAATAATCGTATAGTTATTGTTATAAGCTGGAAAATCTTATTTCTCAGTTCAAAAACTTAAAAATTAAAAAGGACAGGAAAATGGAAAACCAAATCCGACAAATTCTGTCACGATTGGCTAGCTTAGAAAGAGTTTCAGCCAGTACATCACCTACAAACTACGAAGATCCTCCGATATTTTTCGCAGACACGAACGGAGTAGCCATTGATACAACTTCATTTGAAAAAAATCCGGACACTGTGAAGGATTTACCAACTTTCAAAGGAGATCCCAGGGAACTTAATTGTTGGATAGAATATGCAGAAAGCCTAGTTCGGCTATATCAGACAAATTCTAGCTTTCCTTTGGCCCAACAGAATAAATATCATATAATATTCAAGGCCGTACGGAGAAAAGTTAGAAATGAAGCTAACGATGCATTAGTAGCATCTAATGTTGGAATCAATTGGTTCCATATAAATAAAACTCTGCTGACATATTACGGAGAAAAACGGGATCTAGAAACATTAGAATATAAACTAATGAGCTCTAAACAAAAGGGACGAAGACTAGAGATATACCATGATGAGATTAATAGAACGTTGTCGCTCATCGCGAATCAAATAAAATCGGATGACAGATTCAGTCATGAGTCATGGACTAGAGGTTTGGATGGAGACCTAAGTAAATTCAAACGAAATTTCGAGCTAAAATTTCTGGCCGCAGCTTATAGCTACTGCATCGATTGTCAAAATGCAGAATATAGAAAATCGATCGAGAGACCTTGTCCGCAAGAGACAACACGTACGCCGAGAAATTTCTCAAACGTGCGAAACAATTATCCACCATTACCCCCGAAGGCTGTTTTCCAGCAAAGAACATATAATCACGATAATAGGAGATATGGTCCTCCAAATACACCAATGAGAACATATAATGCCCCCAATTTTATGCCCAAACCGCATAGGCCATTCCAACATTCCAGGCCACAGCCAATGGAAGTTGATCCATGTATACATTCGCGACAAATTAATTACGCAAATCGGTCAAACATGTCAAACATGTCGGCCAAACAAACGGCCAAAGAATGTTTAATATGGAAGCAAGACAAACCCATCAAGAGTAACGTAATGATGAAAGTATGAATCAAAACGCAGAGCATAATTCTTAGGCTAAAATTCTCGTTGCCATATTTTCTTTTTTATGGTAATCGAGAAGAGCCATTGAAAATTCTAATTGATAAAGGTTCAAATAAGAATTTCATCCAATCTAAATATGCGAGAATTTCGCATCAAATTGAAAAACCATTTTTTGTTTCTTCAGTGGGAGGAGACATAAAGATAGAAAAATATTCACAGGCAAAATTTTTTGAGTCTCATTCGGATATAAATGTGATTTTTTTTTTCCACTGAAATGAACTTAAGACATTTGATGCGATAATTGGCCATGACACATTAACAGAATTAATAGCAGTAATAGACACTGCTGCACAAATACTAATCATTAACAAAAAAGGAGAAATGCCTTTAAAATTGCATACTTTCCAAGAGTTTAACAAAATACAAATTCGGGATGAACATCTATGTTCTAAAGAAAAGGAAAAATTATACTCGCTACTTGATAAATTTCAAGATCTTTTTCAGCCACCAGACGAAAAACTACCTTTTACTACAAAGATTGAAGCAACTATTCGGACAACGGACAACGAACCGGTATATGTTAAAAGTTATCCTTATACCCACTCCTTAAAAAATGAAGTGGATAAACAAATTAACAAAATGTTAAATGATGGTATTATTAGACCATAACGTTCACCTTATAACTCACCCATATGGGTCGTACCGAAAAAGGTTGATGCTTCGCAAGAAACGAAGTACAAATTGGTCATTGATTACAGGAAAATAAAGTCATTAGCCAACAATTAGTGACAAGTATCCTATTCCAGATACTTCAGCTGTGCTTGCAAATTTGGGACAAAATAATTTTTTTACTACTTTGGATTTAGCATCGGGATTTTATCAGATTCCATTAGCCACCAAAGATATTGAAAAAACGGCATTTTCAGTCAGTAACGGAAAATATGAATTTTTAAGACTCCCATTCGGATTAAAAAATGCACCATCGATTTTTCAAAGATTCATGGATGACGTTCTTCGTGAACACATTGGAAAAATATGTCATGTCCATATAGATGACATAATTATATTTGGAAAGACAATCGAAGAACATTTAACTAATATTAAAATTATCCATTTAAATTCGACGACGAAGCAAAGAAATCATTCCAAATTCTTAAAGACATTTTATCTTCGAAGGATGTACTAGCATATCCAGATTTTGAGAGAGAATTCCTTTTAACCACTGACGCTTCAGATGAAGCTATTGGAGCAGTTTTGTTACAAAGATTTGATGATGGAGAAAGACCCATCACGTTAATTGAAGAACACTATCGAAAACTGAAGAAAATTTCGCGACTAACGAAAAAGAGATGTTAGGTATCGTATGGGCATTTCAGTCCGTAAAAAAAATTTATTTACGGAGCAAAACTAAAAATTTTATCTGATAATCAGCCGTTAACATTTGCTATCTCACCAAAAAATAATAACGCGAAACTAAAGAGATGGAAAGCGTTTATTGAAGAACATGATCACTAGAAACCAAACTAGAACCAAATATATAGATTCAGACGCTTATACAAGAGGCAGCGTATAAATACAATATTCGATACACAGTGTAATTATAAATACTCCAAAAATTATATATTCAGGGGAAATTTGCGAAAATTTATCATTCAAAGAGAGAGTTAGGCAAAGAGAAGAAATTGATAAACAAATTTTAAATATACATCAAGAGTATCAGGAAAAGATTATTGACAAAAAATATCAAGATTACGAACCAGATTCTACTGCTTATGAGAAAGACAAATCAAACAATAAACGTGACTGTAAGATTAAATTGATAAAAATCAAGGAGAATCATTCTACATTTGTAATCGATTCAAGCAATAGAAAAATACACAAAGTTAATTTGAGGAAAAATCGTTAAAAAGGTATACTGATTATTTCATTTCAGACTTGCCATACATGTGTCGGACAGTGGAGAATTAAATATATACGATTTAAATAGAAGTCCTCTCGCTGTTATTACATTAGGGTAAGCATATTTGATTGAAGGATATTTACGAGTAGTTTATCCATTTGAAATTTATAAAATCAAAGAAATCATAAGTAGCAATAACGAAAACGTTTTGATGAATATTAATACTAGCCCGTATGAAAGGGTTGTTAAATACAAAGCACGAAGGCTACAGGAAACATTAGAAAAAATTAGCCCTATCGCGCACAGACATAAGAGGTGGGACACAATAGGCACGGCATGGAAATGTATAGCTGGAAACCCAAACGCTGAAGATCTACGTATTAAAACGGCTCACTTAATTCTCTCATTGCTGAAAATAACCGTCAGTTACTGATTAATTATCAGATTCAACAAAGAATTCAAGAAGAAACCGATACTACAAATAAGGTCCTCGAAATGGAAAGTACACTTCTTATGGAGCAAGCATTTTTGATACATCATATGTTAGTGATATTAAATTTCGATTCATTACAAAATCACCTAGAAGCGAGAGAAGAAGCAATCATATCTGCAAGACATGGCATTCCAAACAATAAACTCCTATCGCTAGAAGATCTTAAACAAATGGCTCAATATCTTTCAAGCCACAATATTATCGCAACATCAATTGAAGAAATGCTCGCCAAATCAACGGCCAAAGTAGTTTTAAATTCAACACATATAGTATACATGTTGAAGTATCCTCATGAAATGCCATATACGTACGAGTATAACTATATTGATGCTCTTATAAACAATGATAAGAGAATCTTGCTACAAAGTAATTACATAATTAAGAACAAAACACATATTTATGAAACGATGCTACAATGCAAAGAAGAAGAAATAGGCACATACATTTGCGAAGGTATCGACATGCAACCTCCTAACAAATGCATTTACAATCTTCTACAAGGACAACATTCTAATTGCAAATACGTAAAAGATTATGCCAACGGAATCATTAAACGCATAAACTCTGAAAAAATACTGATAAATGATGGAATGGTAGAAGTATCTTCTAACTGCAGTGAGGCAAGTCAATCACTAAAAGGTTCATTCCTCATTCAGTTCGGAAAATGCAACATATGCATTGATGGCGAAGAATTTTCGAATTTCGAAACAATCATGACAACAAAAACATTAAAATCAACTGTAGGATTGATGGCCAACGAAATTGAAGCCGTCAACATACCGCCAACTACGTATTTACAAAACCTCACCATAGAGCATCGAAAGAAACTAAATTTTATAAGTTTGCAAAATGAATCCGTGACATTTAAGATAAATTTATTTGGATCCATTGGAGGAATGATACTATTACCTATAATATTCGTTGCAATGGTACGAAATATGCCACGATGTAAAAGAACAAATATCGAGATCGAAATTCCATTGCAAAAAATAAGTACACCACGAATCGAAACATTCACTAATATCCCAAACTTGTTCCAAACATTTAAACATACTTTGGGGACAAAGTAATTTAAGAGGTGATTAGTTCGCAACACCGAGATCGTGAAGTGTTCTATATCGAGACCGGTACAAGACACTTCAGACTAGACAGTTTCCCTTCAGCAATATTGAATTCAAGAGAGTCGTGATGAACGGAAACGGAAGCCATGAGAGAGTCAATATCGTGTACACCCCAACGGAAGCCATCAGAGAGTCAATATCGTGTGCACCCCAACGGAAGACGACGAGACTGTCTCATCAGCAACGTACGCACTCCAACGCGACGTCCGGATAAATCACTAACGATCGTATGCACCGCACGGATGTTAGGGCTATCGCTAGCGGAAGTTCTAAGAACAGACAGGATCGAACGCGATCAAACCTTATCAAGACTTCCATATAAACGAAGATCAGAGACACACCAAGTTGAGTTCGATAATGAGGTTCAGCTAGGACGGACGTGTTGTACAAACCGAGAAAAATAAATAAAATTATTTTTTATCTGAATCGAGTAATCGTTTTCTATAACCAAGGTGCCACACGATTTGGATGCCTTCTGATTGGGCGCAAACTTAGCACTTCGCACTTAGCACTTCGCAGATGATTTTGCATTTAATCATGCGATATTTTCGGATTCCAAATCCTATAGCCATTCGGTGAATAACCAACGAAAACACCACTCGATCACTTAAAGTTAAGCTTCAGCCATTGTTCCTGTGGTATATGCACATTTACTTTTGCACCAAAAACTCTAAGATAATTTATATACGGTTTTTGAATATTCCAAACCTCATACGGTGTGATGTTTGAAGCCAAAGACTTCGCTGGACATCGGTTTGTTACATAAGCGGCTGTTTGAATACCTGATCCCCAAAACTTTTATCCAGATTGGCTCTTTTTAACATGGCTCACCTCAGAAATATATTCTAGCCTCTTAGCCTAAGCTAGAGTGCTGTCTTGTTAGGTTTAGTTAAATTTTCTAGTCAGTAGGATTAACATTATTCGTAAGTAAAAACATTAACAAAACTAACAAAAAGTCTTTGGACTTGAATAATCACATAATAAAAATATAATCACTGAACTGTCTAACTGACTAACCCTTAACAATACTTATAAGATGAAAAGCCAAATCGTGCTGTATCTCTTAAACATATGTAAACTTACAAAAATTGTTAAAAACTCTGTATTAAAGATATTTTCAATCAATCAATCAATCAACATAGCTCGTGTCATTTCAACTAGAGTTTTGGTTTTACCTTCACTAACACATTTCACTAACATAGTTTCACCTCACCTTTTTTCTTGGCAACTATACTCTTATCTTCTTTTGCTACAGCTAAAGTCATAGGTTTCTGCATTCTAATCAGACTGTCCAGTAAGTTGTGGTCGTTTGGTATATGTTCCGATGAACCAGAATCAACAATCAAAATCACCTTGCATAATTTTTTGGAGTCACATCACAAACGACAAAACAAACACTACGACCACCTTGATTTTCACCAGATTTGGTCGGTTGTTATGTTTTCCCTCGATATGCTTTGTATTTTTATGGGCAGTTCCCTGCATTATGGCCTATTTTCTTACACCCGAAACACTTCAACTGTTTCTTTCGTAACTGTCTATCACGATGTACTCTTTGTTCGTTTGAAAAGGCGGCTGGCTCTGATCGTTCTTCACTTTTTGAACTTTTGATGCTTGTCTTCGTCTCTTCATCTATTAAACGCGCCTTTGCCAAATCCATCGGTAGCTGATCAATCGGCATTTTTGCAGAGTCGTAACTATCGTCGAATATTCTGGTTTTAGCGACAATAGTAAACCGCATATATTTTCCTCCTTTTCCATAGAGCCTCCCGTTGCTTTATATTCACACACTAATTTGTAATAGAAACTATTCCGTCAAAAAAGAATTGCCATGCTTTAAAAGCATTATCTTTCTTTTACACATACATTCTGCTGGACAGACTTTTACGCTCGAATACTTTCTGTAGCATGTCCCATATTTCTTTGGACGTTTTGCATTCCTGTGTACACTCGAAGTGCGTGTCATTGATTCGCGAAATCAATAACGATTTGCACTTTACATCCTTTTGAACTAGTTCGTCAGAACTTTCCTTATTCGAAGGCGTAACAGATATACAGTCGATTAAACTATGTTCTTTAAGCACGGACGATATTCTAAATTTTCAAGAAGGATAATTCGTCCCATCGAATAACGGAAGCAAAGTAATATTGTGGATATCCATGTTTTCTACCGGCAAGTGAATCAGATGTTCACTCTTTACTACACTATCCACGTTTTGCTTCGCTTTGCCTCTTTTTTCAATCTTTATCAGGGATTATGTTTACCACACAGAGGCATGAGTCGTTCCGCAACGTGTTTAACCTTACTTTGAATTTCTCCAGCACGTCGGCTGTCGCTGCCAGTACTGTTCAGACTTAGAACTTATTGTTAATCACAGCACAAGGCAAGGCTGGGCCCACATCCTGAAGAAACAACGACACGTTTGCTAAAGTTGGAGTTAACAATACGACTAAGTTGATTTCTTTTTAACAAGCAGTATATATAGAGAAATTTACAGTTCCAATAAAAACAAAATAAAAATTTGAACTTTGATTTAAAAATTTGTTTGGATTAAAATCACATCTTTTCCTACTTCGTAGCTGGATCGTCAGTCCTGCGTACGGGGGGGTTCAGACGAGATTCGATCCTGATACTATCGTATGTTTGTGCCGAACGCTAACGCTTTGGCAATCGAGCTACCCAATCACAAATAATCACATAAAAAAAATTAAAAACACATAAAAAATCAAAAAAATCACGTATTTTAACTTTGGTAACGAAGAACAAAACTGTTTCAAAATTATTTTTTTCTCATTTTTTCTTAAAACATACTTTAACATGCAGTAATGTTAAGGTGAAATGCTTTGGACATATTTTCAACGGCAAATTTCATACAAATAGATTTGAAAATATTTGGTATCCGCACTGTAGTACCAAATCTAGTGAACATGACTGTTCAGAATTGAAACGCAAGAGCTGTACGAATGCAACACTGAACCATGTTTTAGCCATCAAGATATAGATTATTCGCTACGTAGAAAGTATGCAAGCCCTGTCTTTTAAGTGTTTTGCAACATTGACATTAACATCTACACAACTGCTGAGTTATGATCTTTATAGTATGGTGCGATATTTGACTTAAACAATATTGATTGCTTTTTAAATGGTTGCACATTTTTAAATTTCCGGTAGCGATACATTGCAGTATCGTCCGTCCCCGTGCAATCAGGGATGACGAAAAATTGCAGCCTCGCCTCAACGCCTAAAGGATACTAAAGTCCAATAAGCATTCGAATCCACTTTAGGAGAGTCTCTATTATTAGCAATATCGTACAATACTACGAGCGAACAGTGGAACGTTCTTAAAACTAAGATAGTGAACTGTGCCAAATCCACACTGCCACCACAATGCACGTTGGGCATTTACCGGGATACAAGTCCGACAATCAGAATCAGATTTTCGACAAACTTTAAATGGTTTCTCGATCTATAGGATTGAACTAAAATAAATGTGTTACTTATATTTGTTATTCTTTTAGTTTTCGAATTACAAGCCCGGAAAGTTAGATTTTGCTAATAATGAAACACAAAAAACACAAAAAAAAAAAACAAACATTTTACAAATACTATATTTTGAAACAAAATGGGTCAATTTTAAAAATTAATAGCTGTTGAAAATACTTTGTATTCTAACAGCCGCTATCACACAAATACCAGCAGGGCCACCGACAAAAGTCCGACAAGGCGTACAGGGCTCCTAGGAGATGCCCATATATAGGAAGAATTGGGGGAAGATCGTGAGTCGAGCAAGAATAGCATTTTATTTAAAACTAGCTGATAAACCCGCTCTGTTAATGGGTTAGGATCCGACGCCTCTAGAAGGCTACACAGGCTCTCCTTTCCAACTCCTATTCCGTCACGTCCCCGACGTGCAGAGCGGTAACATGTATCATCGTATATCTAAGCTTGGGTAAACGGGCTGGTTCCAACCTCTTGGGCGGATGGTGGCGCATGGCTAAACAGGAGGGGGGTGGGCAGTGCGGGTAACCGGGCTTTCTGAATGTCTGGGGGACAGCCAGACGCTAAACTAAACTGTACCGAGGACCTACAGAAGTACTGGGGGCTCGAGCGCGGGGCCAGTCACCCTGCCTCGAGTAAGAATACGACTACGAAAAGCATCATGGAGAATCTTCGAACTGGACTCAACGGCAACCGACCCCTGCAACGCCCCCGGACAATGATAATGGGCTCATGGAACGTACGCACTCTGCACAGAGCCGGAGCCTTGAAACAACTAGATGACGCCCTAGCCACACTGAACATGGACCTTGTAGCACTACAAGAAATACGATGGCTAGGGAATGGTGTGCTAAACAGACGTGGTGAAAAACGGTACCACTTGTACTACAGCTGCCACGACCGCCACCATATGCTCGGAACGGGTTTCGCCGTGGGTCCGCGGCTGAAATCCGAGGTCATCGACTTCAAGGCTATAGACGATAGGCTATGCACCCTGCGCATGCGAAGCAAATTCTTCAACACCAGCCTCATAAACGTTCACGCCCCTACCGAAGACAAAGACGAAAAGGAGAAGGACCTTTTCTACGGCCGCCTCGCAAAAATCATTGATAAGTGCCCTAAGCATGACCTCAAAATCATCTTGGGGGACTTCAATGCAAAAGTCGGTAGGGAGCCAATGTACCGCCAATACATTGGTGATCACAGTCTACATGAGCACAGTAATGACAATGGTAATAGATTGGTCCAACTTGCAGCAGCAAGTAATCTGGTTGTGGGAAGTAGCAAGTTTGCGCGTCGGGACATCCACAAAGTTACTTGGGTGTCCCCAGATGGAGCCACCTCCAACCAGATCGACCACGTGCTGATAAGCCGCCGAAGACAGTCGAGCCTGTTAAACGTCAGAACCTATAGAGGAGCCAACATCGATTCCGATCACTATCTGGTTGGCTTAGCGATACGTTGCAGAATCGCCCGTCTCCGTGACAAAGGGGATGAGGGAAAATGCACGCCCGGCTCAACACGGACTCCCTAAAGGACGCTAAAGTCCAACAGGCATTCGAATCCGCTTTAGGTGTGTCTCTATTACCAGCATCTCCATGCGACAATACGAGCGAACGGTGGAGCGCTCTACCAAGATACCAAGATACCAAAACCAGGTTAGTGAACTGTGCAAAATCCACACTACCACCACGTCGGGGCAACACCAAATCTGGCTGGTTCGACGACGAATGTAGACTTGTGACGGAACGTAAGAACTGCGCATATCGGGCAATCCAGCAGCGGCATAGAACGCGGGCATGCGCAGAGAATTACTTACGGCTCAGACAAGAGGAAAAAAGAATACACCGCACCAAGAAACACCAATGGGGAGAGCAACGAGTGCAGGAGCTCCAAAGAACCAGAGTGCGATACGGCCCAGGAAAAAAGTTTTACCAAGAGATAGCAGGTCATCGAAACACCTTTAAACCAAAGGTGACCTGTTGTCGAAATAAGGATGGAAATCTGGTCAGCTACCAGCCAGAGGTCCTCTCGCGATGGGCTCAGTATTTTGAAGAATTACTAAATGATCAGTTCAACGAACAGCTAGAGGCTCCACTAGCGGATGATATCATGCTACTGCCACCTAGCATGGACGAAACCCGAAAAGCAATCCGTCGGTTGAAGAATAATAAAGCACCCGGCACCGACGGAATATCAGCCGAACTGATCAAAAACGGAGGTGCAGCACTTGAACGCGAAATTCATCAAATAATTACTGAGGTATGGAATAGCGAATCGATGCTTTGTGATTGGAATCTTGGTATCATCTATCCAATATACAAGAAAGGAGACAGGTTACAGTGCAGCAATTACAGGAGTATTACGGTGTTGAATATCGCCTATAAGATCTTCTCCTTAGTCTTGCAAGAGAGACTTGTCCAACTCGTAGAGGAAATAGTTGGTAACTATCAGAGAGCTATACGTCAGTATAGCCAGGGTAAAACTTTTTGACGCAATGAGCTCTTTTGGAATCTCGGCCAAGCTTACCAGACTTGTTAAAATGACCATGACCAACGTCACATGCCAGGTGCATGGAATATATATATATATGTATGTATGTATATATATATATATATGTATATGTATATGTATATATATATATATATATATATATATATATATATATATATATATATATATATATATATATATATATATATATATATATATATATATATATTTATATGTATGTATATATTTATATGAATATATATATATATATATATAAATATATATATATATATATATATATATATATATATATATATATATATATATATATATATATATATATATATATATATATATATATATATATATATATATATATATATGTTTATACATATATTCAAATATAAACATAAATATAAATATATTTATATAATATATATATATATATATATATATATATATATATATATATACATATATATATATATATATATATATATATATATATATATATATATATATATATATATATATATATATATATATATATAGATATATAGATATATAGATATATATAAATATATATACATAAATATATATATATATATATATATATATATATATATATATATATATATATATATATATATTTATATATATATATATATATATATATATATATATATATATATATATATATATATATATATATATATATATATATATATATATATATATATATATATATATATATATATATATATATATATATATATATATATATATATATATATAGTGATGAAGCAATAGTTTTTCGGATTGGTCCAAAAGGGGGTATTTGTACATCTTTTCATCACGGAAAATTCTTTCAGGTGTACAAAAGTCGTCCATTTAATTTCATCCAATTTGATCACCAAATAAAATGAGTTACAAAACTTCTTTTTCAAGCAAGGATCAAATGTTTCGAAATACCTTTTTTTTGTTCCTAATTGCCTCGACAATCGATGTATGGTCAAGACCTATCCCGGTGTGCTTAGCCAAGGCTTTCTATGACTAGAAATTTTTCGTAGTGATAGTCAATCCTTCCAAAATTTCAAATTTGTGTGTTCAGTTAGTTTGCGTTGCAATTGTAGTTAATGTAAATATGTAAAGCATGATAAGAGAATGTAATGATTTTATATTCGGAATAGCATTTTGAAAGGGAAAAGCCATGCAGGAAAAAAATTAAAGTGGAGAATTCTGTCCTTTCAGCGAATGTGACAAAATACGATTAATCGAAAAATACATTGATCAAATCAAATTCAAGTCCTTCATTTTTCAATTGCATTATAGAGGCACCGAAATGGCGCATATTAGAAAATTGATTCAATATTAAGAGGGATTTTTGAAAGGGTAGAAGTAGAAAATATTAGACATAAACAATAGTTTTACATATTCCATGACGTCAAAGAGACCAAGCATTTGACAGAATTATTATATCAAATAGGAGTTGATCATACGTAACGAAGAAGTTGTAGAGAAATTGTGGTTGTAAAACAACAAGTGTGGAGAGTATTTGATAAAAAACTGTTGTTATTACATGACGGGCAGAAAAAAGAAGCCTGATATCTAAGATGGTGTAAGAGTTAGATTTGTTGTAAAAAGATTTCAGGATAATTTAAATACGGAAGGTGAAACAAATTGTTTAACCTATATCAAAAGCGATAAATAGAGATGATTGAAATTAGGAATTGAGCAAATAGAATAAATACAAAAAAAGACAAGGAAGGCGAATCCACTCGTAAAAGTTTGAATAACACCAGCTTTCGTAATAATACCCCTTTATGTTCCGTCGACTTTATCGATTGATATGAAATCGGAAAAATCAGCCTGGATTATTTTTTTCCAAATAATACCGGGTGATTATAATGCTTTGTGTGCCTATTAATTTGAATCATTAAGATTGGTCATGCTTGTTTCACGTATTGTAAGAAGACAGATAGGTTTGACAATACAGAAGTTATATATTAATTTTCCTGTTAGAACATTTCTGTATGTAAAACCGGCACGAACTTTAAAATGAGTTTAACATCATTTTTTAAGAACATGACGTTCTGTATAGTAAATAGATGGTACATGTGCCATTTCTACAGCAGCTGTTTGAAATTTGATGAGATGGTGTATGATCTCCGATCATATTTGATCAATTTTTGCGGTGGACGTAAGTTATTTTTCCAGAGCCATAAACCAAATGACTTTTCAAATGCCAGGCACTAACCAGTTTTTAATATTACGCAGAAACATTGGGAGCTTAAATTCTACACCTTTGTCATGTGCATTGAAGCAATGGCATCAAACTAAATAAAACGTTTGTCTTCTATACGCGGTGCAATCGATGTATGAAACCAACCTTTTGAATCTTGCTTTGCTAAGCTGAAGCTTTCAATTAGTAAAAATTTTCACGTAGCTGATTTATCAATTCCAGTGTAAGGTATTGTATCAGGCGAGAGTTAAGCCTTAAATTGTATGTTTGTACCACACGGTAACGCTTTGGCTTTCAAGCCTGGTGTCACGCAAGCATATTTTTATAGAAAGTATTTGTTGATATTCAGTTATATCGGAGCATTCTTTTATAAAGGTAAGAATATATGTATTCGATGTAATAATGAGAAATATTTTCTGGTACATAAAATATATCGCACAACTTACCGGAATGCGTCGGGTCATCTTCGCTAACAGATCCTGTCATTCTCCTAAGGGTTTTAAGATCTCTGCAAACAAATTATTAAAACGTTTATTATTAAAACAAAGGAAGTAATTTCGATCAATATTCGAAGGGTTTATTTGATTATGCAGCATGAAAACAAGAGTTTAATAGCCTAAGTAGAAAAAAATCTAGCTTTAAATTAAAAGTTAATTTAACTAAACAAATTTGAGTTTATCTTGAAATTAAAAAATTGTTTTATTACAGATTTTAATTTCAATCGGAGGTTAAGATAATCTTCACTCTTATGAAATCACACAACATTCAGATATAGTTAACAAAAATTGTATGCTAGTTGAAAATGAAGACTAATTATTGAAGCAGTGAGAAGTGTTCATTTGTGATGCACTCAATCGGTTTGCGGTAAATCGGTTTTCGGTTTAAATAAATAATTTCAAAAAATTTCAGCACTTTTTGTTAGTAAATTACTTTTGTTCTTTCCTTTTTAATGTCGTTTAAAAGGATAAAGAATGTTAAAACTTTTCGTCTTAAAAAACGCAACAACCGCTTCTTATTCTTCTTCTTCTTCTTTACTGACACGATCACAATTGAGCACGTCGCACTGACATAGCCTACCTTGCTATGCTTAGACAAGGCTTTCATGACTTTTAATTACTGGTAGCTGGATAGTCAGTCCTGCGTACGGGTGAGGCTGGGGGGGGGGGGGGGGGGGGGCTCGACGAGATGCGTTCCAGGTACCATCGTGTGTTTGTGCCGCACACTATCGAGCTCCCCATAACAACCGCTTGTGTGATATATGATGTCAGATTACTTTGTATCCTTTATTCGACTTCAGATGACTCGTAGCCGGAAGTCTATACTGGGAACGTGGCTTATTGCTAATCATAATCATATTGCGCGAGCCGCACCCCTAACTATTTTGTTTTTTTTTAAATATTGTCATTTACAAGAATCGGTAAAAAAACAAACGACAATATTTTACATAGAAAATATACAGTTAAACATGTCGACAAATTTCGAAGAAATTAGGTAGAAGTAGAACTGCAAAACTCATCTGCCCTAAATATTTAAAAAGTGACGTAAGCTTTTCTTGCACTCAGTGATACGTTGCCAAGCTCTTTGGGCAGAACGCCCTTGGTATACGTAGTTTGTTTATTATGATGTTTCTCAGGTACTCTCTGACACCTAAATCTCAGTTTTTGTTCGAAAAACTACCGTACATATCATAGCGATACATGCTACCCTATGCGTGCTCTTTTACAATTTTTTGACGTTGAAGACCTCTTCTGAACCCCTTTGATTTAATTCAAATTATATTTTCAAACACAACGAAGTATGAAATAATTGTGATAAATTTGATCTTAAGCTAGTTAGCAACATGACGATTGTCAAGTTAGCTACGTCGAGACCGACACAAGGTACTTCAAACCAGACAGTTTCAGATCGGGTTACCCTTCATCAATATCGGATTCGAGAGAGTCGCGACGAATTGAAACGGAAAACGATTAGACTGTCGCATCAGCAACATATGCACCCCAACGCAACGCCCATTAGACGATGAGACTGTCACATCAGCAACGTACGCATCCCAATTCAGGTAGCTCCAGAGCATTATCAAGCAACCATACGGCAAGCTGAACGAACGGATGTTAGGGCAATCACGGACGGATGTAAGGGCTATCACAAGCGGAAGTTCTAAGACTACTGAGCAGTCGTTATCTATAACTAGCTTATTTTCATTTTTGTATTCGAGATGTATTTTAATAACGTATGTTATAAATCCGTGTTAGTAAAATATGCATACGTAATGAAGTAGAATAGGAATTCAAGGTGCAGTATACGGCAATAAATATTTTTTTCGTGATTTTAAGATTCTCAACCGAGAAGTAGAAATGTTTAAGAAGCAAACATAAAAGGGTAAAAATATACCCCGTCACACAGCATTGGTTGGTTTTTCTGGGTAAATCAGCGCCTAATGGTGTGCAACCCGATTTTCTGTCTTCTTTTTTTCAGCAGACCGTGCAATATTTTTGTTTTTATCCGAAAACAACATACTATGAACGGGTACATATTATTTAGTTTTCAGCTCAAAGTGAAAATTATTTGCTTTATTTTATGTGAATTCTAGCATTATTTCGTTCCGTTGTGGTTTTTCATCGCCAAATTTTTTGATGTGTGTTATAATCACATAAAATACTAATTTGGTATGTTTTTCATGTATTTTTTAAATCAATAGAAGAATAAACAAAAAATGGGTGTGAAAATAGAAATGATACGATTGAGGTTAGGTTGAGGTAAGCCTCAATTGTTCTGTTAAGACAATTTCTATTTCGATATGCCTTTTTTCATAAAAAATTTCATTAAATTCTTAAAATTTTTACTAAAACTCAATATATTTACTAATTTCTTTTAAAATACTAATTACGTTGCAATAATCCGTATGCATTTAACAAACGCAACCATTCCAAATTAATATTTTAGCAGATAATAAAACAAACCGAACGATTTGCGATAATAATCAACTACCAGGCGAAATATTGCTGATTCAAACTCAATCGAAACAAACAATTTTCGCCTTGAACTTGTTCAAATGAACCAGCCAGTAACTTGTTCCCATTAAAAACAAATCTATCACCAAAATTAGTTGTACACCCTTATCACGCAAAAAACCATATATATAGATAATTACGTTTCAATTATGCAAAACGATGCAACGCAACCTAGCCCCAATCGTCGTACCTAGGTTTATTTTTTTGCATACCCATTCTTTGTTTAATCTTCTATCGGCTAAACAAAAATACATGAAAAATATTATCAAATTAGTATTTAATGTGATTATATCATACAGCAAATAATTTGGTAATGAAAAACCACAACGTAACGAAATAATGCTATGATTCACATAGAATCACAACAAATAATTTTCACTTTGAACTACCAAATTCAATAATATGCAATTGGTTAAATGGTGCACTTGATGAACTTTAATATGTTTGCTCGAATATAACAAAAATTTTTCGCGGTGCACTGTAAAATTCTATCAGAAAATCGGGTTGCATAGCATTAGTCGCTAATTTCTCCGGAAACCATCTAATGCTGTATGACGAGGGCTGAAATACATTTTTATCACAGAAAGAAAATGTAACCGCGATCAAAATTCTGCTGCTTATCAGATTTGATATGAAGGAAGGAAATAACATAGAAAGAAAGAATTTTTCTATAATCAGTTTAAAAGCGCGATGCTGATAGTTTGCAAAGCATCATAATTGAAAATATTGAAGTTGGGAGCGCTATAATTATTTATATTTGGCGGGAGTGTAACATTATTGATGGAGAAGGATACGATGAATTGACCTTTCCCAAAATTTTGTATATTCGCAAAATGACGAAGGACATATGACGAAGGACAGTATTTCGTGGCAATTTTGAACACTATAAAAGTTATGCGAATGAGGAACTTTTGATTATATCTTTGATCTTACTTCGATTGATTATTTTTTGTTAAGCAATTGTATTGTTTTCTGCATGACATAAACTTTAACAATTTTTTACTAACTCCAACAAAGATTGGTTCAACTTTTTATTTGAAATGTTATTTTTTCTGTTTTTGTCATTCGAAAATTTTTATCTTTTCCATTCCATCCGTTAGGATTGAGACCTGGATGGTTTTCATTGGTTGCCTGTTTGGAATGAGACCTGTGTTATTAATTAAAAAAGAAAGCGCACAGATAACAGCCCGATAACGATACACGTAGCCGAAAAATTGACTTTCTTTCACATGCGATCTTGTAAATCAACTTATATTCTGAAGTATAACTATGTGGTTAAAATTAAGGTAACATTTTCTGTATATAAAGAGAGCTATGCAAATCAACCACAACATCAAAATTGTCAAACTATTAAACAAAAACATTAACTTAAGCAACTGAAGAATGTGAATGTTGATTGAGTAAAAATGACAGCACAAATTAAAATTTAAACGAGTCAATGCCCGAGCTCAGTAAGCATGCCATTTTGGAAGTCTACAAAAATGACTGTAGTATCCTAACAGAATAATATAACTTTGAGCCGGTAAAACAAAATGTCAATTCTTAAATTAATCATGAATTTCGATATGAAAGAAATTACTTTTGTGACATGCAGTGAAGCGTAAAAATAAATTTGGAAATAGGCTGTAAAATGAGTAGTTATCAATATCAAGATCGCCAGATCCGATTCCTTCTCAGCAATATCGATTTGAAAGAGTCGCGACGGAGGGAAACGGAAAACAATGAAACTGTCGCATCAGCAATTTATGCAACCCAACGCAATAATCATCCAACGCATCCGGCAGACGATGGGAATGTGTCATCAGCATCGTACTCATCCCATCCCAGAAAACTCCAGAGCACCGTCAAAGCAAAACCTCGACAAGCTTCGCGGATGGATGTTTAATCTAGGTTCATGCAGTCGCAAACAAATGTTTATATATATATATATATATATATATATATATATATATATATATATATATATATATATATATATATATATATATATATATATAAATATATATAAATATTTATATATATATATATATATATATATATATATATATATATATATATATATATATATATATATATATATATATATATATATATATATATATATATATTGTTTACACTTATGACAGGCAAAGCGACACTTCGTTAAGTATACGCCGTCATTTAGTGAGTGCCAGGAGCCCTCAAATTACGGCGCTCAAGCACTCACAATGCACCAGGGGCTATAAATACCACTAGCGAATAATTAATCGCTCTCTTCTGCTAAAAAATCTTAAAACGACTTCAGGTAAATAACAAAGCCTCATCCGAAATCCGTAAGTTTGTACATATATATATATATATATATATATATATATATATATACATATATATATATATATATATATATATATATATATATATATATATATATATATATATATATATATATATATATTTATATATATATATATATATATATATATATATATATATATATATATATATATATATATATATATATATATATATATTTATATATATATATATATATATATATATATATATATATATATATACATATATATATATATATATATATATATATATATATATATATATATATATATATATATATATATATATATATATATATATATATATATATATATATATATATATATATATATATATATATATATAATATATATATATATATATATATATATATATATATATATATCTATATACATATATCATTCTGCCTCCAGCTGCCGAAGATATCGGATGTGTTTTTGAACGCTCCGTTCAGGGGGACCAGTGACCCCGTGGACGCTAACGTTCTAATCGGCATTTGCCCTGTGTTGGTACCGTCTCTTTCCGCCCCATACACTGCGTGCGTCGGGGTAAATTAACTCCGATCATGTAAGCAGTTGGCGCAAGAATTAGTCGGTACTCTTCGTGTTGTGACTAAGACTACACTACTACGTAGTTAGTGGCGTATACCTGATTTCTGCGTGTGACATTTATGTGAGTGACCCGTGTGAGTTCCCTATATATCCTTCCTTAGACCGTGGTCTCTGCCTCTACCATGGAGGTAGAGCTAGAGAATAGTTCAGACGATGAATTTCTGCAAGTGGGACGGGCTGTGAAGCGTAAAAGTCAAACAACCCCACTTCAGACAGCCCCGGCAGCAAAGAAATTGCAGCAAGTCTCTCGGGACGCAATTTCCCAAACCCAGGCCAACCGCCCACGGGCATATCCTGCCCCATGGGAGGGTAACCCAGTGGTTTATTTTATGCCGGGGAAAAAGCAACTTGGCCTTAAATCAATTTCGGGGTCATTATTTAAAAAATACCCGGGAGTGACCGACGTTTTTCGGATGCGTCCGAACAAAATAAGGGTCACCGCAAAGGACCGGATTCAGGCCAACATAATTGCGGCGGATCAAGATTTTACAGAGCATTACCGAGTATTCATACCCGGTAATTCGGTAGAAATAACCGGCGTGATCGAGGATCTTGATTACCCGGTAAAAGATGTGCTAAAATTCGGGATGGGAGCATTCAAATCCCCTACCTTACCTAGAGTGAAAGTTTTGGAGGTTAAAAAGCTATACAGGGCTAACGCAAGCGTAGAAGGTCAAGAAACCTTCATCCCCACATCGTCTCTTCGGGTCACGTTTGAGGGAACGGTACTCCCTCAGGCCCTCATTATCGAATGACTTCGGATTCCCATCCACCGGCCATACGTATCCAAGGTGTACACATGCTCCAAGTGTAATAGGATCGGTCACTCTGAGTCCTACTGCACACGCCGAATCTCGTGTGGAAAATGTAGTGGTAACCACCCTACGGCAGAGTGCTCGGGTCTAGCTCAAAACTGCACATACTGCAGGGATCAATGGCACGTGGTAACGGCTTGCCCCGTACATAAAAAGCTACAAAAAGAGCAGACGAAAACCAATTTCGAACGTGCTAGGGGCTCGTATAGCGAGGCCCTTAAGAAA
This sequence comes from Anopheles nili, assembly GCF_943737925.1. Taxonomy (NCBI): domain Eukaryota; kingdom Metazoa; phylum Arthropoda; class Insecta; order Diptera; family Culicidae; genus Anopheles; species Anopheles nili. Next base: position 14,616,423 of record NC_071293.1, on the reverse strand, counting down.
GCGAACCCGGCCAATCCCTTCCAACTGTTGTCTGTAGAAACCGAAAGTAACCCCCTGGCTGCACTGGAGCATGTGGCACAAAACTCAAGAAGTGGTCCGAGACTACCTTACAAAAAGGTACAACAGAAAGTCCTTAAGAAGAGGAAGACTCAACGTAGGAAAAACCAACGACAAGGTAACCGCAAAGCTCACATACCTGCTAACACAAATGAGAGCGACGCAGACCGCCGCGATGGCGATAACGTAGCACAAAAGAAGTCACAAAGGAAAAACAAAGCTCCTCAACCCAAAACCCTAGCTTTCCCTACAGACCCCAAACCGTTCACATCGTCCCCTTCCCTCTCCGAAACCCTTCAGTCACTCCTTATGACATTAAAGCATCCGCAACCGCTGCTCAGCATTGCAACGTTAGCCCTTCCTTTCCTTAAAGGAATGATCAAAGTGTGGCTGACACAATGGCCATGCATAGCTATGATGATCCGCCTCGACGAATAAACCAAAAATGGCTAAAATACTTCAGTGGAATAGTAGAAGTCTTATAGGAAAGCTGGACTTATTTAAAGCCACTACCAGCTCATTAAATTGCGACGGGTTTGCGCTCTGCGAAACTTGGCTATCCCATGACATTAAATTTACCTTCCAGGTATATAACATTATACGGCAAGATCGACATTCATGGGGAGGGGGAGTGTAAATAGGGATAAGAAAGTGTCACACCTTTCACAAAATTTCAACTCCTAGCCTCGAAATAATTGAAGCTGTAGCAATTAAGGCAAACCTAGGCGACATTACCATTACCTTGGCATCTATATATATATCCCCCCGATAGCCAAAGATGAGAAAGAAAGGATGGAAAAGATCATTAAGGAACTAGGCAATTTAGTAGCGGTATTACCTGCGCCACTTCTTTTACTAGATGATTTGAACTCGCATGGTATCGACTGGGGAGGCAGCAAAGATGATATCCGTGCCTCTGCTATCCGCAATCTCTGCGACAACAACGACTTGAAAATCCTCAACGCAGGGGAAGCAACTAGGGTATTCAAATCAGGATCAAGCGCACTGGACCTGTCTATATGTTCATCAGCTCTGGCTCTGAGTCTCAATTGGAGGGTAACACAGGATCCAATGGGTAGTGATCATCTACCAATTGAAATATTTTTTGCCAGGGGATCTCCTCAGATTAAGGAACCCCGGGTTAACTTTGACGTAACACGGAACATTGACTGGGCGAGATACAGTGAACTAATATCCACCTCACCATTCCTTACAAAAAACAATCTAACGCCGTTAGAAGAGTACGAGAACATCGTATCTTGTATAAACAACTGCGCCCTTCAGGCCCAATTAAGAAGTACTCCCCAAGCAAGGACCTCCAAGAAACTCCCAACCCCCTGGTGGGACAAAGAATGTCAAGTAGCATTTTCGGCAAAAAAGAAAGCCTTTATAAATTTTAGATCTTCAGGCTCCATGTTGCTATACGATAAGTATAAAACCTGGAGAAAAGCTGTAAAAACTTGCTTAAAGCAAAGAAAAAGGGCTACTGGCGTAGATACGTCAACAATTTGGACCTCTCCACCTTGCTAAGTTCGCTCTGGAAAATGGCTAAAAGGATGCGTAACAGTGATACCACCAACGAGAGCGAATGTTATTCCGATGATTGGCTGGAGCAATTTGCCTACACTCTATGCCCCGATTTCGTCCCGGAACAATGTTTTGAGCTATATGCACCTTGCAGTGACCAGAGCATGGAATCCCCCTTCACTATGGTCGAACTCTCAATAGCACTCCTCTCTAGCAAAAACTCCTCCCCGGACATAGACCAACTAAGAAACTCCTTACTGCAACACCTCCCTGATGTTGCTAAAAAACGATTATTGAGATTCTTGAACAAGCTGTTTAATCTCAATACCGTCCCATCGGATTAGAGAGAAGTTATAGTAATCACTATTTTGAAACCGGGCAAACCGCCATCAGACTACAAGTCGTATCACCCAATAGCGCTGCTTTCGTGTATGCGGAAACTCTTGGAGAAGATGATCCTTTTTCGCCTAGAACAATAGCTGGAAACAAATAACCTTCTTTCTAACACGCAATTCGGCTCCCGAAAAGGCAAGGGTCCCAACGACTGCTTAGCGCTTCTGGTCACAGAAATAGAACTGGCGCATGCCCACAAAAAGAATATGGCATCCGTTTTCTTGGATGTACAAGAGTCGTTTGATTCAGTGTCCCCCCAATTACTGTGTAAAAAGCTTAAAAATGCTGGTCTAAGCCCGAAAATGAACAAGTTCATTTTTAACTTGCTCTCAGAAAAAGTAATGAACTTCGCAAATGGCCATCAAAAAATTAAAAGAACCAGCTTCCATGGTCTAGCGCAAGGATCCTGCTTGAGTCCTCTGCTTTATAACTTTTATGTCAACGACATAGACACCTGTTTGGCACCCAACTGTAGCCTTAGACAATTGGCGGACGATGGCGTAATCTCAGTCGCTAGTAGGAACGCGGACGAACTACAAAATGCCCTACAGACCACACTTGACAATATCTCTCCTACAAAAACTAAATTGGTAGTATTCTCCTTTTTTAGCGACACTACAAAGAATAAAGAAGCAAGACTATTTAAACCGAACCTAAATATTTTCCTGTATGGCAATAAGATTGCTAATACCGAAAACTTCAAATACCTCGGTATCTGGTTCAATTCCAGACTTAGCTGGGCTCCATATATAAGCCACTTAGTACAAAAATGCACCAGAAGAATAAACTTTCTGCGGACTGTCACAGGATTCTGGTGGGGTGCCCATCTTACCGACATATTGCGCCTATATAAGACAACGATACTGTCCGTTTTAGAATATGGAAGCATATGTTTCCTTTGGGCAGCTAAAACACACATCCAAAAACTAGAAAGGCTACAGTATCGTTGTCTCAGAATAGCACTGGGCAGTATGAAATCTACGCATAACATGGCTCTAGAAGTGATGGCGGGGGTGATGCCCCTAAAACTCCGTCTCGGCCAAATCGCACTCCGCTTTCTGATTGGAGCTTCTGTCTCTAATCCCCTGGTTTTAGAGAACTTTAAAGCGTTACTAGGGACCGGTTCCAAAAGTAAAATCTTGGAAATCTACAAGGACTTTACCTCCTTGCAGGTACACCCTAGCGTCACACAAGCTACAAGCCGTCCCACTCTTCCTGAATCCTACAACTCGTTTATAACAGATTCCTCGATGCGGGACAAAATTAGGAACATACCTGACGACCTTCGACAGACGTGCACTCCCACCATTTTAATGGAGAAGTATGGTCATTTAAACCACCAAAACCAGTACTACACTGATGGATCATCCTCCAAGGATGGGACAGGCTTCGGTGTGTACAACGCCACTACAGAAGCATGCTTTAAGCTTAAGCAGCCGTGTAGTGTCTACACAGCAGAGCTAGCAGCTATTCTCTATGCACTTCTTCTTATAAGCGCGAGTCCGCCGGACCACTATTATATATTCACAGACAGTTTAAGCTCGGTCGGAGCACTCAAATATTTAAAAGTTGTCAAGAGTCAAGAACATTTCATTTATAGAATAATGGAAATCCTAGACGATCTTTTCAACAAAGCGTTTCGTATCTCGCTTATCTGGGTCCCTTCACATTGTGGAATTCCCGGCAATGAGAAGGCGGATGAATTGGCCAAACAGGGCGCCACAGACGGCGTCTTCTACGACCGCCCGATAGCTTCCCATGAATACTTGCGCCTTCCACAGCAACTTTCCCTGTCCCGTTGGCAGAGCATGTGGGAGGCATAGGACATGGGTAGACTACTCTTCTCGATACCTCCGCAGGTATCACTGCGACCTTGGTTCGATAGGCTTCCTGTCGATCGTGCGTTCATCCGTATGATGTCCCGGCTTAGGTCGAATCATTTCGCGTTGGACGCTCATCTTCAGCGTATAAATCTGGCACCGTCCAAAGTGTGTGGCTGCGGAAACGGATTTCACGACGTGGACCACCTTCTGTGGTCCTGCGTGGAGTTCGAAAACGCTAGACCCTCTTTGCTCGCCGCAACCGAGGAAATCGGAAAACAACCGGGCACTCCAATTCGGGATATCTTGGCATCCAACGATCTGGATTTCCAGAAATTAATTTTCCTCTTTGCCAGAGACAACGGTCTTACCTTATAATACCCTCCTTCTCCAATCCCTACCGCTTCTCACCATATGTCTATATGTTAATATAAATGTCAAGTTAACAGCGCAACAAGGGAGGCAGAAGATCAAGGCTTCGGAATGGTCCCTGTCTTGACTATCAAACGGGTTCCAGAATTCTAAATTCATGTTCAGTGTTACCACAACTATTGGGATAAGTACTTGACATTGAACTATAATAAATGAACTCTAAAAGGAAATTCGTACTTTTAAGGACACACAACAGCACGCTGAA
>NC_071293.1:14568493-14611489 GCF_943737925.1 Anopheles nili | reverse complement strand
AATGAATTTCTGCAAGTGGGACGGGCTGTGAAGCGTAAAAGTCAAACAACCCCACTTCAGACAGCCCCGGCAGCAAAGAAATTGCAGCAAGTCTCTCGGGACGCAATTTCCCAAACCCAGGCCAACCGCCCACGGGCATATCCTGCCCCATGGGAGGGTAACCCAGTGGTTTATTTTATGCCGGGGAAAAAGCAACTTGGCCTTAAATCAATTTCGGGGTCATTATTAAAAAATACCCGGGAGTGACCGACGTTTTTCGGATGCGTCCGAACAAAATAAGGGTCACCGCAGAGGACCGGATTCAGGCCAACTTAATTGCGGCGGATCCAGATTTTACGGAGCATTACCGAGTATTCATTCCCGGTGATTCGGTAGAAATATTCGGCGTGATCGAGGATCTTGATTATCTGGTAGAGGATGTGCTAAAATTCGGGATGGGAGCATTCAAATCCCTTACCATACCTGGAGTGAAAGTTTTGTAGGTTAATAAGCTCTACAGGGCTAACGCAAGCGTAGAAGGTCAAAAAACCTTCATCCCCACATCGTCTCTTCGGGTCACGTTTGAGGGAACGGTACCTCCTCAGGCCCTCATTATCGAATGACTTCGGATTCCCATCCACCGGCCATACGTATCCAAGGTGTACACATGCTCCAAGTGTAATAGGATCGGTCACTCTGAGTCCTACTGCACACGCCGAATCTCGTGTGAAAAATGTAGGGGTAACCACCCTACGGCAGTGTGCTCGGGTCTAGCTCAAAACTGCACACACTGCAGGGATCAATGGCACGTGGTAACGGCATGCCCCGTATATAAAAAGCTACAAAAAGAGCAGACGAAAAACATTTTTTCGAACCCGGCCAATCAAATACCTGCTAACACAAATGAGAGCGACGCAGACCGCCGCGATGGCGATAACGTAGCACAAAAGAAGTCACAAAGGAAAAACAAAACTCCTTAACCCAGAATCCTAGCTTTCCCTACAGACCCCAAACCGTTCACATCGTCCCTTTCCCTCTCCGAAATCCTAGAGTCATTTCATTATGACATTATGACATTAAAGCTTCCGTAGCCGCTGCTCAGCATTGCAACGTTAGCCCTTCCTTTCCTTAAAGGAATGATCAAAGTGTGGCTGACACAATGGCCATGCATAGCTATGATGATCCGCCTCGAAGAATAAACCAAAAATGGCTAAAATACTTCAGTGGAATAGTAGAATTCTTATAGGAAAGCTGGACTTATTTAAAGCCACTACCAGCTCATTAAATTGCGACGGGTTTGCGCTCTGCGAAACTTGGCTATCCCATGACATTAAATTTACCTTTTAGGGATATAACATTATACGGCAAGATCGACATTCATGGGGAGGGGGAGTGTAAATAGGGAAAAGAAAGTGTCACACCTTTCACAAAATTTCAACTCCTAGCCTCGAAATAATTGAAGCTGTAGCAATTAAGGCAAACCTAGGCGACATTAACATTACCTTGGCATCTATTTATATATATATATATCCCCCCGATAGCCAAAGATGAGAAAGAAGGATGGAAAAGATCATTCAGAAACTAGGAACTTTAGTAGCGGTATTACCTGCGTCACTTCTTTTACTAGATGATTTCAACTCGCATGGTATCGACTGGGGAGGCAACAAAGATGATATCCATGCCTCTGCTATCCGCAATCTCTGCGACAACAACGACTTGAAAATCCTCAACACAGGGGAAGCAACTAGGGTATTCAAATCAGGATCAAGCGCACTGGACCTGTCTATATGTTCATCAGCTCTGGCTCTGAGTCTCAATTGGAGGGTAATACAGGATCCAATGGGTAGTGATCATCTACCAATTGAAATATCTTTTGCCAGGGGATCTCCTCAGATCAAGGAACCCCGGGTTAACTTTGACGTAACACGGAACATTGACTGGGCGAGATACAGTGAACTAATATCCACCTCACCATTCCTTACAAAAAACAATCTAACGCCGTTAGAAGAGTACGAGAACATCGGATCTTGTATAAACAACTGCGCCCTTCAGGCCCAAACAAGAAGTACTCCCCAAGCAAGGATCTACAAGAAACTCCCAACTCCTGGTGGGAAAAGGAAAGTCAAATAGCATTTTCGGCAAAAAAGAAAGCCTTTATAAATTTCAGATCTTCAGGCTCCATGTTGCTATACGATAAGTATAAAAACCTGGAGAAAAGCTGTAAAAACTTGCTTAAAGCAAAGAAAAAGGGCTACTGGCGTAGATACGTCAACAATTTGGACCTCTCCACCTTGCTAAGTTCGCTCTGGAAAATGGCTAAAAGGATGCGTAATAGTAATACCACCAACGAGAGCGAATGTTACTCCGATGATTGGCTGGAGCAATTTGCCTACACTCTATGCCCCGATTTCGTCCCGGAACAATGTTTTGAGCTATATGCACCCTGCAGTGACCAGAGCATGGACTCACCCTTCACTATGGTCGAACTCTCAATAGCACTCCTCTCTAGCAAAAACTCCTCCCCGGACATAGACCAACTAAGAAACTCCCTACTGCAACACCTCCCTGATGTTGCTAAAAGACGATTATTGAGATTCGTGAACAAGCTGCTTAATTCCAATACCGTCCCATCGGATTAGAGAGAAGTTAAAGTAATCACTATTTGAAACCGGGCAAACCGCCATCAGACTACAAGTCGTATCGCCCAATAGCGCTGCTTTCGTGTATGCGGAAACTCTTGGAGAAGATGATCCTTTTTCGCCTAGAACAATGGCTGGAAACAAATAACCTTCTTTCTAACACGCAATTCGGCTTCCGAAAAGGCAAGGGTCCCAACGACTGCTTAGCGCTTCTGGTCACAGAAATAGAACTGACGCATGCCCACAAAAAGAATATGGCATCCGTATTCTTGGATGTACAAGAGTCGTTTGATTCAGTGTCCCCCCAATTACTGTGTAAAAAGCTTAAAAATGCTGGTCTAAGCCCGAAAATGAACAAGTTCATTTTTAACTTGCTCTCAGAAAAAGTAATGAACTTCGCAAATGGCCATCAAAAAATTAAAAGAACCAGTTTCCATGGTCTAGCGCAAGGATCCTGCTTGAGTCCTCTGCTTTATAACTTTTATGTTAACGACATAGACACCTGTTTGGCTCCCAACTGTAGCCTTAGACAATTGGCGGACGATGGCGTAATCTCAGTCGCTAGTAGGAACGTGGACGAACTACAAAATGCCCTACAGACCACACTTAACAATATCTCTCCTACAAAAACTAAATTGGTAGTATTCTCCTTTTTTAGCGACACTACAAAGAATAAAGAAGCAAGATTATTTAAACCGAACCTAAATATTTTCCTGTACGGCAATAAGATTGCTAATACCGAAAACTTCAAATACGTCGGTATCTGGTTCAATTCCAGACTTAGCTGGACTCCACATATAAGCCACTTAGTACAAAAATGCACCAGAAGAAAAAATTTTCTGCACACTGTCACAGAATTCTGGTGGGGTGCCCATTCAACCGACATATTGCGCCTATATAAAACAACGATACTGTCCGTTTTAGAATATGGAAGCATATGTTGCCTTTGGGCAGCTAAAATGCACATCCAAAAACTAGAAAGGCTACAGTATCGTTGTCTCAGAAAAGCACTGGGCAGTATGAAATCTACGCATAACATGGCTCTAGAAGTGATGGCGGGGGTGATGCCACTAAAACTCCGTCTCGGCCAAATCGCACTCCGCTTTCTGATTGGAGCTTCTGTCTCTAATCCCCTGGTTTTAGAGAACTTTAAAGCGTTTCTAGGGACAGGTTCCAAAAGTAAAATTTTGGAAATTTACAAGGATTTTACCTCCTTCAGGTACACTCTAGCGTCACACAAGCTACAAGCCGTCCCACTCTTCCTGAATCCTACAACTCGTTTACAACAGATTCCTCGATGTGGGACGAAATTAGGAACATACCTGACGACCTTCGACAGACGTGCACTCCCACCATTTTTATGAAGAAGTATGCCCATTTAAACCACCAAAACCAGTACTACACTGATGGATCATCCTCCAAGGATGGGACAGGCTTCGGTGTGTACAACGCCACTACAGAAGCATGCTTTAAGCTTAAGCAGCCGTGTAGTGTCTACACAGTAGAGCTAGCAGCTATTCTCTATGCACTTCTTCTTATAAGCGCGAGTCCGCCGGACCACTATTATATATTCACAGACAGTTTAAGCTCGGTCGAAGCACTCAAATCTTTAAAGGTTGTCAAGAGTCAAGAACATTTCATTTATAGAATAATGGAAATCCTAGACGCTCTTTTCGACAAAGCGTTTCGTATCTCGCTTATCTGGATCCCTTCACATTGTGGAATTCCCGGCAATGAGAAGGCGGATGAATTGGCCAAACAGGGCGCCACAGACGGCGTCTTCTACGACCGCCCGATAGCTCCCCATGAATACTTGCGCCTTCCACAGCAACTTTCCCTGTCCCGTTGGCAGAGCATGTGGGAGGCAGAGGACATGGGTAGACTACTCTTCTCGATATCTCCGCAGGTATCACTGCGACCTTGGTTCGATAGGCTCCTTGTCGATCGTGCGTTCATCCGTAAGATGTCCCGGCTTAGGTCGAATCATTTCGCGTTGAACGCTCGTCTTCAGCGTATAAATCTGGCACCGTCCAAAATGTGTAGCTGCGGAATCGGATTTCACGACATGGACCACCTTCTGTGGTCCTGCGTAGAGTTCGAAAACGCTAGACCCTCTTTGCTCGCCGCAACCGAGGAAATCGGAAAACAGCCGGGCACTCCAATTCGGGATATCTTGGCATCCAACGATCTGGATTTCCAGAAATTAATTTTCCTCTTTGCCAGAGACAACGGTCTTACCCTATAATACCCTCCTTCTCCTCTCCCTAACGCTACTCTCCATATGTCTATATGTCTCGGTTAATATATATGTCAAGTTAACAGCGCAACAAAGGAGGCAGAAGCTCAAGACTTCGGAATGGTCCCTGTCTTGATTAGTAAACATGTTCCAGAATACAAAATTCATGTTCAGTGTTACCACAACTATTGGGATAAGTACTTGACATTGAACTATAATAAATGAACTCTAAAAGGAACTTCGTACTTTTAAGGACACACAACAGCACGCTGAAGCTAGCGCCTACAACAGCCAACAACACAATCTCCCATATCCAGAATAACAATAAACTCAACACCTGCAACACAATAAGCCACCAGGAATAATCCAACAATAATAGACAATAGTAACGAACAGCACACATTTATAACACACCATCATATTAATTTAAGTTAAGCGAGTATGCCCGGGATAAGGCAAAGAAAGGGACTAAATGCCCCTTGTATATTACATCGGCAGCTCACATAGAGTCGTCCATACGGCTTGTCCGTCTCAATAAAGGAAAAACAAAAAATTTCCTTGAACTAAGACGATCTGAATGAAATCGGGTTTATCAGCTAGTTTCATATAAATGTAAAGTGTTACATAATTTCTGCAAAGCAGCTGCGAATGTTTATAAAATGTTTGGATTTAAATTAAATATTTAAAATGTTTCTTGAGCATGAAATTTTTAACACGTATAAAATGCAAACTAAGTTCATTAATCCTACTGAGTACTAAGTAAAAAAATCCTACGGCAGGTTATGATTCATTAGGATGTAATTTATTTCTCAGTTTATCGAACGAAGCTCAAAAACATTTAAAATACTCATATATATATCTATATATATATATATATATATATATATATATATATATATATATATATATATATATATATATATATATATATATATATATATATATATATATATATATATATATATATATATATATATATATATATATATATATATATATATATATATATATATATATATATATATGTATATATATATATATATATATATATATATATATATATATATATATATATATATATATATATATATATTTATATATATATATATATATATATATATATATATATATATATATATATATATATATATATATATATATATATATATATAGTTATATACATATATATATATATATATATATATATATATATATATATATATATATATATATATATATATATATACATATATATATATATATATATATATATATATATATATATATATATATACATATATATATATATATATATATATATATATATATATATATATATATATATATATATATATATATATATATATATATATATTTATATATATATATATATATATATTTAAATATATATATATATATTTAAATATATATATATATATATATATATATATATATATATATATATATATATATATATATATATATATATATATATATATATGTGTATATATGTATATATGTATATATATATATATATATATATATATATATATATATATATATATATATATATATATACATATATATATATATATATATATATATATATATATATATATATATATATATATATATATATATATATATATATATATATATATATATATATATATATATATATATATATATATATATATGTTATATATTCCAAACAAAAGAGAAATTTGAACAACATTTTCCAAGCAAAAGCTGCTATATCATGTATAAAAATTAAAAACTATCCCAAATAAAAATATCCAATTGTACAAAAATAACAACGTGAAGAACTTTGGGTTGGATCACTAGTCATTCACAGCAAATTTACAGTATGTACGATGTACTTCAAAATGTACGAAATGTACGATGCCTTCAACCTCAGCCAAGGTCATAGTTGTTTTCGCGCGAGTCGAACGAATGCATCTCTTTTACCGATGAAAAATGCAAGCATGCCTATCATTATGGGACATGCAAAACGATGATCTATCCCGTTCAGACAAAACTCGAGCGAGACCATTACAAATGATTTATTGCATGCCGTTTTGTTTAGCAAATGGACCGCGGTTTTTCCCCTCCGTTCGACTAGCATGTTACCTGAGCGAGTAAGCGACATTGCGAGAATCGAAAACCGTCAATGTTGTGATGTTTATGAAAATCGAGAACCACCAATGTTGCCTTAGTTAGCCATCTATGTTGCGATTTTTATGTTTATATAAAGAATGTCAAGAAAAAGCTCAATTGCAAATCATTTATAAACAATTATACACCAGATAGTCAAAACTGGGTGGTGTAAGAAGTACATCTAGCACAAGGATGATTATTTCAATATAAATACAGCCAGGAGATTCAATAAAAACTTGTCCATTTTGACACCACTAGAGGCTACATCTTTTCAGTTGAAAAGATCCGAAGTGATACAGTTGTAAGGCGCTAGAAGTAGCAAACAAAATTCAACTAGCGCAAAAACACCTCGAGTGTATCTTTTCAATGTTTTGTGCTAGTTTTTGCGACATTATAACAACAAAACAACGCAAACGTTTTCTAGCCAAACGTGGTGCATCCCTGTTTGGCTCTCTTAAGCCTATTGCGTTACTCTCTCTGATTCGAGCACGCGCTGTAGCTGGGTGAGCCCTCTGTTTGGATAGCTTTCGGCTTGTTCAAGCCGCTTTACCTGTGCTTGGCTTGGTCGTGCATGTTTCGCCCGCGTTGACGATACGGCGAATGCATGTAGAAAATAATTTCGGTACGAGTATGAAATTTTACAAGCGGCATAGTCCAAATTACATATGAAAAACAAGCCACCTACAATTTTCATTGATAATCTGAATCTAATACCTTTGGTTTGTATAAATGAGAAGATAATAAACAAAATAACACCCTTATTTCCTATCACCGGTGCAAACGATGCATGGAATATGTCATGTGAATCAAAACCTGACGTACAATGACTGTGTAAGATGTGCGTATTGCATGGAAGCATACGTACATCATATTCTTCCATACAGTATAATCTATCCCCACACGTACATCTAAAGGCAGACACCCTCTAAGGTTGAAGACGTCAGATAGCTCGACCCATAGACACTGAAGACTATCTCCAGCTCGACCAGTCATCGACATCGGTTCCCTTGTATTATTCCAATCCATAACCCCTTTCAAGCTAATAATTAAAATTTGCCCTTTCATTGTTAGAACCAGCGCTCTGGACTACCGATGTATGTATGACATATTTATTTTTTCTTGCACCTTCTGACGTACATCCGATCATCTCGACAGTCAGACGGCTACTGACGTGATCGAGCGGCTTTGAAATCAAGAATCAGAACTGCGACAATGCTGACAAGATGTCTGATATTCGGTTTTTCGACCGTCGGAATTTTAAGCTTTTCATACAAATTCAAAGGTCTTTCGCTGCATGGGTATCTACTGTAAGTTGTTTGTTCACTCGTGTTTTAGGAAAGAAATGCCAAATACGTTGATGCAATTTCTTTGTTTTTTAATTTCTTTAAACCTAACTAATATGGTTCTTATCTACCTGTCTCTCAAGTAATTTACTGACCCAAAATGCAACATTCTTCCCCATCGAGAGAATGATTATTTGTATTTTAGCAAACATTCTCTGACCAACCAAAAACGACCGGCATTGCAATCCTTTTCCATGCATACCACAGTCAAAATAGTACACATCAAATCCAATGACATTCTTAGCAATCACGTCCTTACTCAAGTTTTAACATTTTGCAGAAAAAAATTGTTTCCATGTGAAATCAATGACAGACAAATATTAATTTACCCAACCAAGATTATTTTGACTTTAAATCATGCTCACCATAATAACCTTACCATGAAAACAAGACTCGTTTCAGTCAATTCATATCCCTAAATATATCTCGAGACAATATAGGTGTTTCGTTAAATTTTGCGCAAATGTCATCAGGATCCTGTCAAAAAATCGGTTGAAAGTGAGTGCTGGTCGAGAGATGGGAAAGGTGTCGGACATATGCGGGCCTTGCTAGAATCCTTCCAACAGCAAGGAAATTCGATCATTTTATCATAGTTTTCCACTATAATTGAATCAAAGCAACAAGACTCTATATTAAGAAATAACTTACACGATGTGAGTCCTGGGCGTACCCGCTAGGTAAATAGTGCTTTTGAACAATGTTGGGTGCTAGCAATTGTCTGCAAAAAAAGACGACAAATAAAAACTGAATTATCATTTGACGGTATGTTACACACTTATTGAAAATAACCATAAATCAACAAAGAAGAGCAGTTTTATTTTAATCCATACTAATATGCATGTTTTCTCTTAAGTCGATATTGTTTAAAGGATTAGTAAAACGTCTAATACCAACGTCAACGACCACGCTGGTATTCGAGGGATGGCTAGAACATCAATTGTGTGATAGTCCGTTAATCGATTTAATTCACGATAGTAAATCATCATCATGTAATAAAGCTCCCTTGGGAGCGTTTCCAAACCTTGGAAAAAAGCTCTAGATAAGCCAATAATCTATATATGAACGTTCTTAAGGGTTACAGTTCGCGCAACGCTGTGCGAGAGAGATGGTACGCTGGAAAGCGAGAGCGAATGCAAAATCAAAACAACTCAGTTGCCTGGCGAGTGCGTACAATCGCAGCTGCTCGAAGTGGACGGTAGTATATAGTGTATTTTACTAAAAGGCATATGACTCTCCCATGAAAGAGCCTATAAAGAAGTTGTTAACCTTTGAATATATTAGAAGCGTCTCTGTGGAGTGTTCAAATATAGAAGGCTACATGACATTTCGCAAACAAGAAGAAGAAGAAGAAGGATTCTCGCAAGTGTACGGCCTAGCAAGCCAGTTAGAAAACGTGCGAGATGATGATTGAGTGAACTTCGAAGCATTGCCTCCAGAATAAAGAGATGGAAGAATATCTTGGGCGTATACTTAAATTTTTTGTCCTTTTCACGCTCCGGGCATGTTGGGCTTCTTCGTATTTCGATACCATGGTGTCGATGGATGTCGATCGATGGTTGCTTCGCGCGTTGTGCTAGGAGTTCCACAGATCATGTAGTTTATCTGCTAAACATCAAACTTTATTTTTGATTCTCACACTACAAATGTACAAACAACTCAACCCTCATCGCTAAAGCACGCAAATCCAAGAAAACAGAGATTATGCTTCACAAACGAGACAAAAACATTGCCTTGAAAACCAGATGATTAACAGATGATTAAAAAAAACGAGGTGCTATACCAACTTAGCACGATCAAATAAAGTACCCAAACAGATAGCTAAATACGCATTTCTTTATGCATAATGGGATCATCACGATCGCATCAGTTAGCGATAGCTAGAACAGTAACAAAAACTGCAATGGAACTCTTAATTGTTTCCATAGCTTCGTTAGTCAAATGTACTACATACATCACTAATTGGATACACTAACTGGAACGACTACTAACCCTTGATGAAGGACAGATTGAGCAGGACTGTCTTACAAAAAACTTTCGTATTTCTTATTTCAACAGCTTTGAGTACTCCTTGTTCTAAAAAAGGGTCAAATCCTCCAACGTTCTATAAGGAAAGTTTCTTTGTTTTCTACGCAACGGCTGGAGGATTGTTCTGAGTCCAGAGCGTAATGTAAGCGTAATTAACTAACACTCCGCGTACTATGCGTGAACTCTGTACCATTATACGTATAGTAACAGTAGTAGTCGTATCTATATTTTAAAATTGTTTTGTTCATATAAATGTGAAGATTACATTGATTCTATTTTACATAATATATTAAACTCAACACAATAGGAATTACATGATTTGATGAAGGATGAACTAGGGTGAATTATTAAATTATTGAATTATTAAGACTAAGTACGAAGGAACAAAAACGTTAAAGCTCGATTGAGAAACAGCGTAATAATTCAAGACGACACAACCATTCAACTGTAGAGTCCAAACTCTCCGAGAGTTTTTTCAGCGACGCGTTTTTTTTGTGTATCTAGATCTATATCAGTGTATTCCAGTATGATGTATAAGGAAGAAATATAACCTAAAAGGTTGTTAAGCTGAAGGACAGACCGCCCATACTAGATTTAGCGACATCCGACTGGATGCGATTAATGATGCTTATTGGAAACCGGATTAGAAATTCACCAGCAAGGTGTACGACAATGAACCTCAGTTCAGAACCAGGCTCAGATGAATATAGCAATTGTGGTGGCTGAATCAGATATTTCAATGCGAAGCTGCGGCGAGGGACCTGACAAACTGCCTGGCTATTATTGAACGGAACATGTCACCAAGTCGTGCTCAATCAATTTGCAGGTTACAACAAAGCGTGTATTTGCGCTTAAGAAAGCAATGAATTTGAATTTGGCAAGTGAACTTGCGCGTCATACACCAAATACAAACGCTTAGCAACTGATTGATGCGGAGTGATTCTACACTTTGAGTACTCTAAGACACGCTTTGTTCTCATCATACAATTAAAACAGCGTGCAATGTACAACTATAGCGAGGTAACGGACCTAATTTTTCATTTTCTAACAGGGCAAAATGGTGTAGATACCAAATTTTTTCATAGGCACTGCGCTAAAAATCACTAGAAACACTCGAGCTGTAAGCTAACGCGCTTTTTGATTCGAGCGTGTTTGAACTCTTCTGATACATGGAGTTTTCATACACGACCTTGTCACACAATCGAATATTTTCATTTCTTCGACTGAGGAAAAAATTCAAGCATGCCGATCATTCTGGCACATGCAAAAGAATTATGATTCCTCCCTCCATTCGACGAGCAATTTTCCTGAGCGTAAAAACACCACGAGAGAATAAGCCCTTCGTTTGGCTCTCGCAAGCCAATTGCGTTGCCCTCTTTGATTCTGCTGTGCGCTGTCGTGGGGTGAGCCCTTTGTTTATTTAGGTCTCGACACGCGCAGGCCGTTCTACCTGTGTTTGGGTTGCCCTTACCTTTTTTGCCCACGTTGACGGTACCCGAGCAATTTCTACTGCTATTCCGATTGTGAGCTAATGTTCTTTGATGAGCGATCGCATGTGGACAATGATTGCGGTACGAGCATGATATTTTACCAGCGGCATAAACCAAAACACGTATGAAATATAAGCCGCCAACCATTTCGTCATTGGAATTCTCAATCTCACAATATTGGTTTGTATCACAGAAACGATAGTTTCCGTTCACCGGTGCAAACGATTTATGCAATGTACCATCCCCATTTCGGATCTATATTTGAACGCATGCATCCTGCCGTCGGTCTTGCAGCACACGTACACCAAAAGACAACATATACTTATTCAGGTTGAAAACGCCAGATTACACAACCCATCAAAGCTGAAGACCCATCGCCAATCCGAGCATCAAACGACGATGGTTCCTTGTATTCTTCCAAGCCTCAACAGCCCCTTTCAAACTTACAAATGAACTTTGCCCTTCCGTAGCTAGCACCAGCGCACGTGGCCAAAGGACGGGTATAGACCTGCATAGCCAACAAAGCATGCGACATAGAACACGTGGGGGGAAAGAGAACGCAAAGCGACTGTAGTGAAAGTGGAAAAAACATTAGAGTGCTACGCTCCTACTCAAAAACGGTAGGCGGAGTCTCTCAAATTTTTATAACGTATTTATTCTTTTGCTCCGGCCGACAAGCATCCGATCACCTCGAAAGCTGGCCGGCTACTGACATGAGAGCGCTTTCGAGCGGCTTTTAAAGCAAGAATCGAAAAATTTTATAATTGCGACGAGTTGTTGGACAAGGCCGTTCGACGCGTCGAAATTTTCAGCTTACCATACATTTTGGAAGCTCCACCGTTACTTAGGATGCTGCTACTCAAAATGGTCGCTGCGTTGCTGTTGAGTTTAAATAATACGGTATAGTCTACATGTTTCCAAACGTTGCTGATTGTGGGCCACGTATCATCAACAATATCATGTTAAGGGTTCGAAAAGAGTTTGATGAATTTGTTTTACTGAAATTTACATCTGTAGAAAACAATTACTTAAACGGCCCGGGTCTATACCGTTTAAGTAAATAAAAGCATCATAAGTACGATTTCTTATTGGATGAAATTTCCCATTTTATTATTTTATTAGTTTTCCGAACTACGCAGTTTTTGCTTAGAGAAGCATTATTTCGCCATTTAACTTGATGCTATTGACATCAAGCACACGGTACTGGTGTGTCTTTCCATTGGGTATCAGAACTAGCTGTCGGTCGATGTTCTGATGAACCCAAACAGTAAGAGTAGTACTTTTAGCATTTAGGTACCAGCACAGACTCAACAGGGTCTGCATCCTTTTGCATCATTTGCATCATTGCATCGTTTGAAGGCAATGCTACGGTCTTGGGCAGACAATGACATGTAACTAACCCCCCTTTTCCAGACACACAAAAGCCTTCGTGAAAATCATACAAATACGCAATCCTGAAACCGGGCCTAATTTTACCTAGTTTAATCAATAAAATCATCCAAACAATACAAATGGTGCTGCTTCGTACAAATTAACCGAAGCTTTTGATCAGCAAACATGTTTATTAATCCAATGTTAGACGTTTCTTGATAATTCTAAACATTGAAGTCCGTCAAAAGACATTGAGCTATACAATTACATGATCGAGAAAGCTGAACTTTATTTGTTCAATAAACAACCTTCTGAGAGAAACATGTACATATCCTCCTGCAATCATGGAATCATGTAACATGTAACATCTGATTGACTCTTACAAATACAGACATACAGATAGATCTGTCGGACAATGACGGAATGGGTGAATCGTAAACGATTATCTGGGGAAGCACAACAATTGGCAGAATTTGATACCAGGATGGACAGCGTAAAGCACAACTTGACAATATTCTGTGCCAAACATCTCACCAATCCGTTGCCACTTCGTTGCCAAAAAAAGCATTACAGCATTTGTGATGAGATGTAATACAATTGAAGCACTCATGCTGTTGACGAGCGAATTCAAACTACTTTATCGGCGAAGGATCGATCAATACTCGGGCGAGTCTGAGTTGCAAGTGATTTCTTTATTGAAAATTTCGATCTTATATACTAGATTTCCGTGAGAAATAAATGACTGAAATAGCCTGACTTGACTTTCCATTTCATTTGTCTATTGCCTAAATATCGATCCGGTCTAATGTGCTCCGTGTGGTATTTCTCGATAGGAGATGTTGATTTTATGATCGAACCCTTGTGGCTTAGGCGTGCACCCGCACTTGTGCATTTCGTACATAGGGCCACATCTAGTTTGGTGCATTTTCTGGGTTCGCGTTGGTCCTTGCTTAAACAGACTATCAATTATGTCGTTTATTTCGGGCGTTGTGCCTATACCTACTTGGTGTAATAAAATTTTCCTATCATTTTCTGGTACGCGTTGGTCCTTTCCTAAACAGACTATCGATTGTTCAGTTCATTTTCGGCCATTAAAGGCGACCCACGCGTCGGGTTATAATTACACTGTCCCTAAATGTTGCATATGCAACACGTGCATCAAGATATTTTCAGTTATGCCATGCGTGTGTTCGCTCGATTGGTCGCGTTCTCAACAGCTCATTCAAACAATTACAAAAAATACTCCCGATTCGTCCAAATAATAGCAGTTTTCGGTCAGCAAACATTTTTATGGAGTACTAGTGAGTAGTTTATCGATAATACCCAACAATGAAGTCCGTTGAATAACGTTGAGCCCATTAAATGATCCAGATAACTAAAGTTTTTTATTTTCAAGCTACAACCCTCAGCATGGAAACTATGCATATCCTTCTCTGGAAGTTCCATTGCAGCGCATCCTCCCTGAAGGGAAGAAGACTCAATGTCAGTGGAAGCGAGAACAAAGAGTGAAACGATAGCTTTGACGGTGAATTTTTGTCGGTTGTGGATGAGAGGGGTAGCGAGAGGTAGAGTGGCAGTGGTCATGAAGGCTGATGAGTGACATGGGAATATAAAACAGATAGCAGATAGAGTGAAATCGCAACATTATTCCACGAAAAGTTCTCGTTGGGTGCTTTAAAACAGGATGGCGTAACTGTGCTCTTTGATAAGAAGAAAAAAACGACGTACTATAGAACGACGATTCAAGAACGCCTTAGAGCGAGTGCCTAGCATGCTTTTCCGAAGATTTGTGGAAATGGAAAAAAACTTTTTTACTGTTTGCTTCAAGATTTCATAAGCGTATTATTGGTGTGCGACACATCGATCGGCTACACCGCAAGTGTCGGAGTTTTCCACTTTGCACCTTCGTACAGTTTTGTTGTACAAGTGTCCGGTTGCAAGCAGCGATTTTGGATTTATGAGCGCAGCTCTATAAGTTCTAGGTCCGGCTGATGCGTCAGCGAAACAAACTTAGCCGATGTTTAATCAAAGCAGCAAATGGAGTGAGGAGAAAGCAAAAGGAAATGTCTTTGTGCTAGGAACTTTGTGCAAGAGCTGTTCCTGTTGGAAGGACATGTGTGTGACAAATTTGCCAAATTAGTTTGTGCGTAAACTTCCTGACGTAATATTAACGTTTTCTAATCGAAACATTTGCTTTTTCTATATGTCATGATTCATGCTGCTGTATGTTGAGATAACATTCAATCACCGGAAATGTTCCAAATGATGAAACTCAAGTTGGTAATCGCTGTACAACAGACCTCACAGCTGATGATCGCTGTATAGACAGAAGACTATCGAACACCAGAAGGTTTATCTCATAATAAATACAGCTAGGATGTTAAATAAAAACAGTTCCTTTTTGACACCAATGGAGATCACTTCTTGTCAGTTCAAAAAATCTGAAGTGATGCGATTGTAAGGCGCATCCTTACATTTTGAAGATAATTCGTTCCATTCGACTCGTTGTTCCAAAGGGGACCGAACGTTCTCGTCACGCCAGCCGCAGGAAGTCGAAAGAGGCGAAAGAAATTACCGAGCCCAGGAGAAATTTGCCGAAGATATACAGTAGTAGAAAACAGAAGAAAGTCGTTTTTCTATCTGCATCTCACCGGTACGAGTGGTTTTTGGGTACCAGTTCACTGCTCATCTGCACCGCACACGCGAATGTTGTTAGAATTCACCGCTTTGCACCTTCGTACCTTCGTGCGTGAGCATGCCCTGTTGACGAGAGCCAAAGCTCTGTGGTAGCGGGAAAGAGCCAAAATATGATTTTCTACCTGCCCCTCCCGGTTTGAGCGATTTTGGGTATTCTTTCCCCGCTTGGCTGCACGAAGCGAACGAAATGGGCTAGATTTCTCCGCTTTGCACCTTCGCACCCTTGTGCGTGTGCATGTGTGCGGCTGCCAACAGCGATTTTAGGTTTGTGTGCGCGTTTCTCCAAATTCTAAGTCCGGCCGATGCGTCGGCGAAGCGGACTTAGCAAATTAGTGGATCGAAGCAAACGGCGAAGAGTACGGGTAAGTTCAAGAGAAAACTCAAACTGCCAGTGTGCAAGAGAAAATGCGTTCTTGGAGAAAGGTCGCATCATTGCAGAGGAAGCATTACCGTTGAGATAGGTAAAAAATCAGCGCAATTAGAGTTTGAACTGTTTTCTAAAATTTTCATTTACTTGTTTCATGTTGCTGCTGTTTGACGAGGGAACTACTATGCAGGACTAGACCATGGACTATGCAGGCAAGCAGTGCTATTGGACGATGAAGGCGTTTATTCCTCATCGTTGTTTCATGTTTGCTCCTGTTTGACGAGGAAACTATGTCGCAGCATTTCACCACTGGAAATACTGGTAATAGACGTGAACTACATGCAATTGGCCATGCAGGCAAACAGTGCTACTGGACGATGAAGGCGTTTATTCCCCGTACACGCAGCTGAAAGACGCCACCGCAAACAAAACGCCACTTAAAATTAAAGAAAACAATAAAATGTACTGTATTAGCTTTTGTACGTTCTTCCGTCTGCGCGTTTCCGACCGAGGCTTACATTTTGTCGACAAGACCGCAAAAATGAAGCCTTTTGAGAGCCTCCATCGTGAGTTATTTTGAGTGATTCCTGCCAATTGGGCGGCCGAGGGCAATCATTACTGTTGAAATATATATACAAAGTATCACCTTAGACCTATACAAGTATTACCTTAGAAACCTTGGTCATAGCAGTTCAATGCAGTTCAATTGCTTCATAAAATAAAGAGTTAGTTGTGTTGGTACCGTCAGCTAGCGCGGTCAACTTTCATTGCCATATCACAACAGGTTATGGGCCCAGGCACCCAACACTTGGAAAGTATATAAAGAAGTTAGCAGTAATTTGTTTGTGAAACGTGTGCAGTTGATACTAAATAAAAATGGAAGAAAAATACGGTGTAAAGAAATTGAACAATAGTAATTGGCTAGCATGGAAAATCCGTGCCCAAATAGTGCTTCTAAAGAAGGATTTGTGGAGTGTAGTGGAAAAGGGTGTTCCGGATGATGAGACAAAAGCAGAAGCATGGTGTAAAGCCGATAGTAAAGCGAAGGCCACATTAATATTTTTGGTGGATGATGAACAACTGCCTATAATTAAAAACTGTCATCATGCCAAAGACGTATATGATACGCTTAAAGCCCACCATGAAAGAACAACGCGGTCGATGCGTGTATCGTTTCTAAAGAAAATATGTTCTACAAACTTTTTAAGTGGCGATGTTGCAGAACACATCAAGCAGTTCGAAGAATACTTCGAGAAACTGGACGCCTCTGGTACCAAGCTTGATGAGGAGCTCAAAATCTGTATGATTGTAAGAAGTTTACCACAATCGTTTGACGGTTTGGTAACAGCTTTGGATAGTGCTCCAGAAAAATCAATTTCTCTAGAATCGGTCAAAACAAGAATTGTGGATGAGAACAATAGGCTAAAAAACGAGACGACACATACAGCAACATGGACAGAGCTCTACAAACACAGTTCAACAGAAGACCACTAAATTGCAACTATTGCAAGAAGCCTGGTCATATAAAGCGAAATTGTCGCTTGCTACAAGAAAAACATTTTAAGGAACCGGAAAACAAAGCAATTGCAAATAGTGTAGCGCTCGTTAGTTGTCAGAATAATGACGATTGGTATATGGACAGTGGAGCTACAGACCACATGGTAAGGAATAAAAACCTTTTTGTTTCACTTCAAGACTTAAACATTCCGATAACAGTTGCAACTGCAAAATTTTTTTCTAATTTAATGGCAAGACAAAAGGGAACAATGATAGGATACAGTGAAAACATCAAGTTTGAAATTAATTATGTGCTATACGTGCCAGATCTTTCCATCAATTTAATGTCATTGCAAAAATTGGACTTATCAGGACTCGAAGTGATTTTTAGGAATGCTGAAGTAAAAGTGCGTAACAAAAAAGGTGACATAGTGATGACCGGTAATAAAACCAATAAATTGTATGAAATAAATCTAACTGTTCGATCACATTATGCACAAGCATCAACAGTTATACAGGACTATAATTTATGGCACTGTAGATATGGACATATTGGTCAGAAAAACTTAGAATTATTAATCGCAAAACATATGGTCAATGGAATAAACATTAAAAGTGCTAAACCAAATAGTGATAGTAGAGACAAATTATGCGAATCTTGTATACTCGGAAAAGAACCCCCAAAAACAATTAAGCGTCGTGAAGAAAAACGGTCAAGTAGACCCATCGAAGTTATATATAGTGATGTTTGTAGTCCTATTACGCCTTCAACATGGGATGGAAACAATTATTTTGTAACTTTTACAGACGATTTTACCCACTTATCTGCAACTTATCTCATAAAATCAAAAAGTGAAGTTTTGAACTGTTTCAAGGAATACGAAGCAATGTGCACAGCACATTTCGGTAACAAATCGAAAAATTTATTTGTGACAATAGAACAGAATATATAAATAGAGACATTAAATCCTTTTGTAAAAACAAAGGAATAATTTTACAACCATCAGTACCATATACCCCAGAGCAAAACGGTGTCAGTGAACGACTCAATCGAAAGATAATTGAGAAAGCTCGTGCAATGCTCATTTATAAAAATATTCCTAAAGTTATGTGGGGCGAGGCAGTTTACACAGCCATTTATCAAATAAACCGAAGTCCTACTCGTGCATTGAACAGGAATGTGACTCCATATGAATAATGGTATGGGAAAAAACCTGATGTATCGAACATGCGTATATTTGGAAGTGAATGTTTCATAGAAATACCAAAACAATTAAGAAAGAAGCTAGACGAAAAAAACGAACATGCAATTTTCGTAGGATACGCTCCGAATGGATATCGGGTTTGGAAAAATAAAAAAATCCAAATAGCACGTGTAGTGAAATTCGATGAAGAAAATCGATCACAAAATGACTTAAAAGAACGAATAGATGATGATCATCAGAATCGCAGTATAATTGATGTAAACAAAAACCAGAAGATTGAAGACCACCAAACGCCATGTATAAGTGAAAACGATGAAGAAATTTTGCAACAGAACAACGATATTTGCAGTAATGAATCAGAATATTTCCTTGGTAACGATTCATTTAATTCAGCAGGGGACGAAGATCTAACAACTGGTGAGAACGCGATAAGGAACGTCAGAGAACGGCAGCCACCGGTATGGATGAAAGATTACGATTGCAGCTACAATGCGTGGGCTTCATCAGCTATGAATTATGTGGACAATTATCCAACTTCATTAGAAAAAATGAAACTACGTGAAGATTGGAAAATGTGGAATGAAGCTATAGAGAATGAACTTCAATCGCATCAAGATAATCCTACTTGGGAACTATGTAAAAAGCCACTGCATAAAAGAATTATTACTTGTAAATGGGTATTTAAGGTAAATAAAGGAATTGATAATGAACCAGATAGATACAAGGCGAGATTGGTTGCCAGAGGTTGTTCTCAAAAATATGGCTATGATTATGAGGAAACTTACGCACCAGTAGCGAAGTTAGATACAATAAGAACTTTGCTTGCCATAGCTAATAAGGAACGTTTGTTGATTCACCAACTAGATGTAAAGACAGCATTTCTGAATGGAAATCTAGAAGAAGAAATTTACATGTATCCACCTGAAGGACTTAATCTAACAGATATAAATCAAGTTTGTCGTTTAAAAAAATCACTGTATGGTTTAAAGCAAGCATCTAGAGCATGGAATAAGAGATTTGATGAATTTGTTACAAAATTGAACTTTAAACGAAGCGATCACTGTTTGTATATTCAAACAGAACTAGGAGAGTCATTATATCTTCTACTTTATGGGGATGACATATTATTAATTGGAAACAGAATAGATGAGATTGAAATATTAAAGAATTGTTTAAAAAATGAATTTTCAGTTTCAGATATGGGGGAGATAAAAAGCTTTTTAGGAATGTTCGTAGAAAGAAATATTGAACAGCGGACTATGAGAATTACACAGAAGGATTATATACAAAAATTATTATGCAGATTTGGTATGGAGGATTGCAAACCCGTTCAAACGTCAATTGAGTGTCATTTCAAACTATACAAGGGCATAGAAAAAGAACGAACAGATAAACCATATAGAGAATAAGTAGGATGCATTACATATTTGGCTCTTACTTCTCGACCAGATTTATGTGCTGCGATAAACTTCTTTAGTCAACTACAAAGTTGCCCTACGGAAGAACATTGGAGATACTTAAAAAGGATTTTGAGATATTTAAAAGGATCTGTAAATAAAGGTTTAGAATTCACGGCAACTAATGCTATTATATTTTGTGATGCTGACTGGGGAAACAATGTTAATGATAGAAAGTCAATTAATGGATATATTGTGCGTGTTTATGGGGCAACTGTTTGCTGGATGACTAGAAAACAATCAACAGTAGCTTTATCATCCACAGAAGCGGAATTAATAGCATTTTGTACAGTAACAACTTAAGCAGTATGGATGAGAAGATTATTAAACGATATTGGCATAAATGTTTCCATAGTAACTATATATGAAGACAATCAATCTTGTTTGCATCTAATGGAAGGAAAGATAGAAAGCAAACGCATGAAACATATAGATATTAAATATAATTACATTCAAGAGCAAATCCACCAAGGCAAGATAAGGGCAGTATATGTGCCTTCAAAATCACAATTAGCGGATATCATGACAAAGGGATTGTCAGCTTCTGAATTTCAAAGATTGGCACTTAAGATAGGACTGAATTAATTGGTGATTCTTTGAGCAGGGGTGTTGAAATATATATACAAAGTATCACCTTAGACCTATACAAGTATTACCTTAGAAACCTTGGTCATAGCAGTTCAATGCAGTTCAATTGCTTCATAAAATAAAGAGTTAGTTGTGTTGGTACCGTCAGCTAGCGCGGTCAACTTTCATTGCCATATCACAACAATTACATAGAGCTTATGCGGAAGTTCCGCACTTTCCCCTAGTTAACGGATTGACAGGACGCTATCCGCACAGGGCGTTACAGCCAGGATAACTGCCTGATAATAACTGTACCGCTAACCGAGGACAGTAAGTTATTCAATGAAAAGATCCAGCGGGCGGTCGAAAACATCGACACGGCTACCCCGATGATGACTATGGATGATGTCATCATCACTAACGTCGATATGCTGGCTGAGCGGGAGGAGGTCATAGCGGCCGTCAACCTCCACCTTCAGGGGGCAACCACCACCGAACTGACCAGTATGTGGTGGCTTTCTGACGGCTCTTACCAGCTTGAGTGCAACTTTCGAGGCGTCATACCAGCTTGCTCGTTGGATCCCGTCTTAGGATTCCTACGGGATCAGTGGCGCAAAGCTGGCCCCACCGACACCTCAAGAGAAGCGATGGTTTTCCGCTGCTTTTCTCGCGGACACACTCGTGGAGAGTGCAATGGCCCGGACCGTGCCAACTGCTGTATGCAGTGCGGCGTAGTCCAGCACAAAGCAGCCAACTGCAGAGAGGCAGCGAAATGTATGGACTGTGACGGTCTCAACCGTACTGGTACAGTCTCCTGCCGACCATAGCTGCCGTCCTTTTCAAGCTGAAAGTATTCCATTTGGCAATTGGCAGGTGTCAGGAGGCAGATGAAAGCTGCGGTCAAGGATAGCATGCGCAGACGCTTCCAGGAGCTCATTGACACGATGAAAGACAATGTTTTCGGAACAGGATATAAGGTCCTGATGGCACGGCTTCGTGGTGCACGCAAGCTCACGGAGAAAAGCAACGACTTGATAGAGTCCATAGTGACTCAGCTGTGTCCGCTTCACCCTCCGGTTGCGGCTCCCATTGCGGCCCTGCGCCCAGTGACGTAGACTGAATTGATTTGTATCGCGGCAAGCCTTAATCCCACCAAGACGCCGAGGCTAGACAGAATTCTTAACGCCAGGATTACCACCGCCATTCGGAACCACCCGGAGGTTTTTAAAGCTATCTACCAGAACTGTCTGAATCGCGGCGTGTTTCGAACAGCATGCAAAAGGTAGCGCCTGGTCTTGCTTCCTAAGCAGGGCAAACCTGCAGGAGAGCCAAGCTCGTACCGTGCGCTGTGCATGATCGACAACGTCGGCAAGGTACTCGAGTGCATCATCCTAGATCGCCTCAACGAACATCTGGTGGTACAGCTAGCACCCCGATTCTCGCTGCATCATTTTGGCTTTCGCCGTGGCATGTCGACGGTGCAGGCGATTCAAGAAGTTGTGCAGGAAGGTGAGCTGCCAATGTCGTACAACAGGACAAACCAGCTGGATCAACGATGCCTGATGGTGGTGGCATTGGACGTCCGAAATGAGTTCAATACAACGTCGTGGGAGCGCATCAGCACGGCGTTGCTTGATCGGCTACTACTTCAAAGACCGATGGCTCGTTTATGAGACGAATCGCGGTGGACAGTACCCTAGCGTAAATTCGGGGGTACCGTAGGGCTTGAAACTTGGTCCAACATTGTGGAACACCATTTACGACGATGTCCTTCGTCTGCGGTTCCCAACGGGCACTCGAATAGTCTGTTTAGCCGATGACCTCGTGCTGCTTGTCAGTGGGACGACACCAAACGCAGCCGCTGCCCAAGCGGAGAGAGCGGAGGAAGTTGTAAATCAGTGGATGGAGAGCCATCGGTTGCAACTGGTCCTAGCCAAAACTGAGGTCGTTATGATGTCGAGCCTCCGCATTGGACATCCGGAAGAGCCACTCCACATAGGCGACACCGTCTGCCGGAGCCAGAGGAGAATTCTCTACCTCGGGGTTCAGCTGGTCGATCATTTGTCGTGGAGAACCCACGTCGAGCGAGAGGCCGAGGGGGGCGTCACAGCTTATGCGCAATCACATCGGCCGCAGGTGTGCCAAACGTCGATTGTTGGCATCCGTATCTCAGTCCAGCATGTGCTATGCCGCGATAGTATAGTTCACCGCCACAGCGGAGTAAAACTGTAGACGACTGTTGTAGCCATCCCCACCTCTGCCGTGTCCAAAAATGAGCGCAACGTCATCATAACGATCTATCAGGGTCACTTGGACGGGGATGCTGCAAATCCTTCAGCCCCCACTTCTTCGATACCATCGAGGACGCTGAGCTCGCGATGTTCGTGTGTCCCCGGTACGATGACATCCGACGCAAATTCCTAAGCCGCACAGATTTCTCTCAGATCACTGCAGATAACCGGGAAGCGAGCCTTTTTGGGCATTTGCGGCATCGCCGTTGACCTGCAAGATAAATGGCTCGTTGACCAAGCTATTGCGTCTACCGCATATGCCGTGGCGGCGGGAGAGGATGAACCGTCGTAATGCTCGGCTAAGAGATCGTCGTTCCGAGGATAGAGCCAGCCGGCAACAACCCACACCACCGCCCGAATCAAGACCTCGTCGGTGCTGCTCTCATGGGATAATAGCAGATCAGATGGCACATGATGCAGAGAAGAGCCTCGTAAGTCGCAACGAGCCTCATCGAGGCCAGACGGGAGGAACAGCGAAGGCGACTTCGCCAGGATGCTACCGCTCTACCCCAGCTCCATGAGGAGGATGATCCTTTTCCGCTGACACCGGATGAGCTAGCAGCAGTCAGTGTGGAAATGAGCGAATGAGCTTTCTATCTATGATTGATGAGCAAATCGCAATAGAAAGCATCCAGGCATTAGGCCTTACTGATCGTAACAACCACGTGGAACGAATGATCGTAATGCATTAGACATGTCTATAAGGAGCTGCACATACCCAAACCCTCGCGGGAAGAGTTCGCGCGGCGGGAAACTTTAATCCAGTAAAATTTATCTGTAGTAAAAAAAATACTTTAAGACCTTCCTTACATTTTGAATCGTAGAACACAGAAATACAATGAAACATAGGTCTTATATAGCTCAGGATTAACAATGAAAACAACGAACTCACGCTAAAAGAATATATTTGGGGAGAATTAAAAAAATAAAATATATTTAGAATAACAAAATATAAAAATATATTTAGAATAATTTTTGCAGAATATGAAAAATCCGTTGAACTGGCAAATATTGTCCCTATATGGTCTGCTAAAGTTGTATAGAAATCTAATCACCAATTTCTTAAATTATACAAAAAAATATTTTCTTAAATTATTTGGTTTTAACGTTCATTGTTGATAGCGGTTAATTTGGTTAACGGTTCAACGACATAAATCATTTCAATTCGGGTTACACTATCAATATAGAGGACCTCAACGGAGATTACGAACCTTGTCTAACGTTGCTATTCTAATCACGTAATCAGCCCACAGAATGCAGGTCATTGAGACTGTCGTACAGCTCATAGAATATATCATTGTAGGGGCTTCTTTAATGTCCCTGCTTCAAACATGCTTTCAAAATTCTTTCTCACCTTGAACAGCAACCATGTATGTGAGTAATGCAGCTTGTTGCGGAAGCAACCTTCAGTGTTCGGATGATTGTCTTACAATCGCTTTTTAACTCGTTTTAATTCCTTCTTTATTCGTTATCGAACGGACAGTTCTTGGACAGTTAAAAATTCACGTGTTTCCTTGTCGCTTTTTTCTCGAGAATGGCGCCGATCAACTTTTTTCCTGATCTAGCGTCGGTTCTCATGGTACTCAGCCACTCACTTAGCACCACTGACAAGTGTATTATCGACAGTCACTAATTTTCCCAGTAGTGCTAAACTCGGGCTTTGTCGACTGCGCTTTTGTTTTACAACACATCTAATAAAGGTAATAATAGTTCCATTATCGACCATCGTGATAGATACAATGAATAAAAGTTCCTGAAATCATCAAACATAAGTTTCATTGAGAGCAAACTAAATTCGAAACAATTGTGTTATTAAATTTTTTTAGATTACGTAGTATTAGCTTGTAACATGGTGTTAGGAAAAAATAAAAAGCTACATTTTGCACGGAATAACGAATAACAAGAGAAACTGTTAAAACGGTAATCGACATGTGAAGAGATAACACTGGAATAGAAGAAAATGTATTTTAGCATACATTCTCCCGTAAATGGTTAGAATTCGATCGCTTGCCTAAGAATCAAGTGAAACGTAAGATCTTATTGGTTTCCAGATGTTTTGAAATGTCATTAAAGAAGTTCAAAATTGGTAATGCTGTTTAGTCCCATCGTTTTTCACGATTATGTTTAAAATGATGTCACATTTCCATGCATTTCTAGTGCGCAGCACATGTTGAGTTCCAAACTTTATTGATTTATTCATTATATTTTGGAACTGAAATAAACTCAAAACAACTCTGTTTTTGCTAGCGTTTAATTTGTTAGTATTAAACAGAATGCATGTTGAAATCAGAAAGAAACATAATTTTGTTTTTCGCTTTCGCACAAAAGCTGAAAGAATCAGTAAAATGTAAAAGCAAACGAAATGCTCTCAAATGCCTCAAGGAAAAATGATCGTATAATTTTGTATACTGATGATGAGAAAACGAGGCCAACAGAGACAATAAGGCAATGAAAGAACATAATATTTTCTCAAACATATACATATACTCTATTGAAAAAGCTAAGACTGTCAAATTTGGACAGTTGCTCTTTCGAAAGACGCTTTATTCAAAATGCGTAAGAGAATAATTTTTTGCAATAAGAGAATAATTTTGCAAAGGTTTTTGCTACGATTTTTTGGTTCAGCTATTTTGGTCCTTCTGTGCTACTCTGATGCTTGAAATGACTCTATAACATCAAGTATTGATAGTCAAGGATAGGCCAGATGTGCTTTATACATAACGTTCAAATAGTTCATGGCGCTTCAGCCGTCCCGATTGTATCCCAGTGGTCGTTATCATTCCCGTCGATTTTAAACATTGCAAATATCAGCTACTGGTTTTATGCAATACTCATGGAAATGACCTTACGCTGTGGAAGCTTAGTTTATTGAAGACGTAGCTGAAGACAAATTGAAATCGTACTTTGTTTTGAGCCTCATAACGATGCAATGAAAATTCCCGATAGAAATATGGATATAGACACACAACAAGGAACACCTTCCGGCAACGTAACGAATGGGTCAAAAACACGGCATAATCTACAAGCGACAAAGATTACTTTTTGAAAACATCATCAAGGAAAGCAGAAATATTTTGATTTATCTGAGGGAGAAACAAAAGCACAGAACAAATTTCGCTATTCCACGTAGGGCCAAGGGCGGTCTTAAGATAAAATTTTTTTTCACCTATGCTAAATCTGATATTGCTGATTGAAAGTCAGATAGTTAACTAAGAAAATTCCGAAACTGTAGACTTCTTGCTTTTATGTCTTCGAAGATACAAAGCTTCAAAGTCAAAAAAGCTTGCCAAAAAGCTCAAATTTTGACTAGTCAATACCCACAATTCAACTTACTATTTTAATAGTACATTGCGGTGTAAAATAGGTAAATTATATATCATTAGAAACATAAATTATACTTCTTTTGAATCCAAATAAAACAAAAATAATAACTTTTAAATAAATACATGTTTTTGGGCTATAACCAAATAAAAAACTAAAAAAAACACGTTTTTCAACTTTGGTAATGAAGTACAAAAATGTTTCAAATTATTTATTTCCAATTTTTTAGTAAAACATAGTTTAATATATGATAATGTAATGGTGAAACGCTCCGGACCCACTTCGAACCGCAAGGATGTTAAAAATGGATTTGATTTTTTTTGG
This sequence comes from Anopheles nili, assembly GCF_943737925.1. Classification (NCBI taxonomy): domain Eukaryota; kingdom Metazoa; phylum Arthropoda; class Insecta; order Diptera; family Culicidae; genus Anopheles; species Anopheles nili. The sequence continues at coordinate 14,584,523 of NC_071293.1, read as the reverse complement.
TATACGAGCTGTAGTACCAAACATAGCGAACATGACTGTACAATATTGAGTAGAAAGAGCCGTACCAACGAAGCACTGAACTGTTTTATAAGTATAAATGCCTGAAATGTAAATTATTTAATTCATTAAAAGCATTTTTAAATCTTTCTATTGAATATTTTGCGATATTGACATTTACATTTATGCCACGGTTATGCAATGATCTTCAGAGTAGGGTGCAGAAAAAATTCAACTTAAAGAGAATATCAACTTGATCGAAAAGTATGATTTTCCTTTGCGTTTTTTAAATAACATTTAATTTTTTTTTGAATAACATTTAACTTTTTTTAAATAACATTTTTAAAAACATTAAATAGTAGTAATCCAATTTGCATAAGAAGGAAGCAGATATATTGGCAAGGTGAACGATTCAGAAAAGCAATGATTTTTCCTCTAGCAAACATAAAATGAGATTATGTTATTGTACTACCAAAATGGATTTTACGTAGTAGAAACATAATAATTTGCAACGTTGCTAATAAGAACGAAGCTTTCAATATCTTGTAATTGGTTATTTTTTCCTTATAAACTAACATTTTAATCAATGTTGGTTTTATATGTGCGTTCAATGACAATTGCAATTGTAAGGTGGATGTGCATTTATATAATACTTTAACTTGAATTAGATACAATGCATTGACAAAGTACATAATATAATAACCTATGCACACCTTTACTTTAGTGAATTTGTATATTAAGTACAAAAATACAATTTGAATACCAAAAAAGAGAGATATGTAGAGATCATGTGATATGAAATATATATGATTTCATGCAATTATTTTTTTAGAAACTTTTTTATTATTTTATTATATTTTTGACACGATTAAAGCATTTTGTTATTAAAGCACTTTTGAATCTATTGCATTGCAAATTGTAGCTTAGTTATGAAAGAAAATAATTATGACCGCGGTTTGTTCCGGACTGCCCCTTAGTGCATTCTAATCTCCGTAAAAACAAAATGCATCGTCGAAATCATAACCTATATAAGCAAAATCTTAGCAGACAAAAAACTTTTTTTTCATATTCATTTGAGATTTTTTAATCTCCAGAGTTCATATTAAAAATAAACAATTCTGAATTTTTTTCAGCGAAATCAAAACAAGCAAGTTTGTTTGAGCAAAACTATTTATTGATTTATGTTACCCATGCTATGGATGTTGTATAAGTTATAGATTTCGTGTCGAGTTGATTATAAAAAAATATTTTTATTATTTCACGCAATTGAAATTTACAGAGGCTCAACCAAGGCTCTCCTAGTTTCTACCCTGTTTTAATTTATGTTTTATTCTCGTGCTAAGTCTGACAAACGCTTTATTCGGCATAACCCGCATTGCTAAGCCGTGGCTTAGGATCATGATAGGATTTCTGTTGACGCGGTCGCGGTGATCCCTTCAGAATGAGCCCGGTCGATGATCGCGTTGGCCTTGAGGTCCTTTTGCTGATTCACCGCTTTTTGCAAACGATCTGAGATCGTGCAGGTCTTGGAGTTCTTTCGCTGATTCAACCGCGCAACACCCGAAGGTATCTATTTCACAGCGTTTGGCTCTCTCTTCGGGAATCCGTGTAACGTATACATGATGATGATGCTTCTATTTAAAGGGTCCTGTCAAAAAATTGATGGTGGGTAAATTTTGCTTTTTATCTTTTTTTTAGCTATAAGCTTTTAAAAAAGTGGCTGTAAGCTCGTAACATCATGGTGAATCCTATTCCTTTGTAGGATCCTGAATTCGACGGGGAAGGCTTCGTGTTGAGCTTGTCTAATGACGAGCTTCGTGCACGGTGTTTGGCATTGTTGTCGAATGTGAGGACGATGGCGATTGCTCTTACATGCCTCGTCCATCTGGAAAACCTCGTAAATGCTATTAATGATTCATTTACTATGTGGTGATGGACGTGGCCACTTATTTTCCTTCTCCCAGAGCAAACTTGGACCGCGAAACCATCGGCTGCCTTGGCTCATATCTGGATTTCGCTGCCATTTGTTGCCTTTATCCGCTACGTTGTTTTTGGTGCTGATCCATCTCCACTCACTCGCTCGCGTTGTGTCCAAAAGCTCGCTGACCCAGAAAGCTACGAACGGGCTGTACTTACGGTGGTCGGAGTTCAGCCAGCTCAACACATTTCGGGAGTCGATCCAGAAGAATCGTTGTATGACTGTGAGCCGATACGATCCAATGACATTAGCTGCCTACCGTGTTAAAATTAACGCTGCTTGTAACTCGAGGGGTGTGATGGATAAAAACGTCAACGGAGCTACTCGTGTTTCAGAGCCTACCAGCGCGCGTTCTATGCCTTCGCCTTCCTTATTGCGCAAATATGCTACGGCTGCCATCCCGCTCTCGCTCGCCTCATAACGTGAAACTGTATATTTTGAGTATTCGATGGACTGTTTAACCTGTAGCACCTCCTGATGGTAACCTTTTGTAGTGATGGTAACTGAGCGAATCATTTTGCCCACCTTTCCACACACGTATTGTTAATCACCTGGTCCCAACCACAATCGGGTCGCCAAACCTCCTGAAGCAGGGGTTTTAGAAACATTAGGAAGTTTCCGATGAATTCTAATGGATCGTAAATCAGTATTAAGGTGCGCAATATCGCGCGATTGGTGGGCTGCCTCTCGCCAGAGAGCAGTGCCTCGTCATGTTTTGTGTTCAGGCGGAACGTACAGACGTCAACGGTTGTATCCCATGATATGCCTGAAACTTTCTCTGTACTGGGATCGGTGAGCATCCGACTCTCTTCGTGATTGTTTTTCTTGTAGGCTTTCCAGCACTGGCCTCGAACTTGACAGCCAGTTCCTTATCTCTAAGTTTCCCTGTTGATGGATGAAGCGCACCTCTTAAACCAGCCGTATGGTCTCCTCCTTGGTTTCAACATTTTAAAGCATATCATCTACGTAGTGCTCGTGCTTGATGCACGCGACTGCTCACGGAAACTGTTGGGCAAACCTCTCGGCGTTCGTATTCTCAATGAAATGCGCACTGCCCGGCGAGCACGTCGCCCCGAAGGTCATTACAGTCACGGCGTATGTGGCTGGTTCCATCTTGGGATCCATTGACTGCCAACCTGGAAAAACATCTCGCAAATGTCGCCTATTACTGCTACGCGAAATTTACGGAACTTATATAGGACCGCAACAACGTTCGTGATCTGATCGGATCCTGCTAGGAGAAAGGAGTTCAGACTCACGCCGTGTGATTTGGCGGCGGCATCAAATACTATGTGCAGTTTTCCTGGTTTGTTGACTTTCAAAATTGGGAAAATAGGAAGGTACCCTTCACGCGGAGTCGTTTTCCTGAGTTCCTCTCTTCCGAGGCGTCGTAAGTATTCATTACTTTCATACACCTTCGTTTTTTCCAAGATTAATTGTCCTAACTCTGGGTCCTTTGACATTTTCTTTCACAGACACTCATACCGTCGTAGCGCCATTTCTTTGTTGGGCGTTAGATGAACATTATCGTATTTTCACAAAAGTCCTGTTTAATAACGACCGGTTGTAAGCCGTGTCTCGGGGTTTAGTATGTCTAACCCTCTTGCGTCATCATCGGACGTTTGAGTTTGCGACGCATTAACGATCCCGATCGATTCTATGGCAAAATACTCCTTCAGGGTTTTGTTAAGTGTGTCATCATCTACTTTACTACAGCTGCAAATGTGAAAGCAATGCTGAGTATTCGTGCTCGGAGTGAGCTCCAGCCTAAACGAGTTTTAGGCGCTATTGGCTCGTGATTTCTGCATCCTCAGTAAAGTTGAAAATAAACCTTAATTCCTGCAGTAAAGTTGAAAATAAGCTTTAATCCTGGACCAGACGGAATCCTTTAACAGTTTCAAAAAATTTTGCCTCTTCCCATTCGACCTTTCTCGCGCGGCTATTTCAATTGTCTTACTCATCCGGAAAAGATCTGGAAGACAACGTGGATGACGCCGTTGCTGAAGAAGGGCGATCCTCGCGACGGGTTGAACTATAGAAGCATAACGTCAATGTGCTCGTATGCCAAACTAATGAAAATAATACTACACGACGACCTCTCACGTACCATAGCACCCTAATTAACCACAGCACAGCACGGATTCATGCCTCGGTGCTCAACATCCACAAATTTGGAGCAATTTGCTTCGGATTACTTGAGCAGCATGGATAAAGGCCAACAAATAGATTGTGTTTACACAGATCTAAAAGCAGCTTGTCACAGAATATCCCATGCGATACTGTTAGCAAACTTCAAAATACTTGGGTTTTACCAGAAAACCCTTGCCTGGCTTCACTCGTATTCATCTGATCGTATTTATTACGTAAAGTTTGGGCATGAATTATCAAACTCATTTTACTGTGCGTCCGGTGTCTCGCAAGGTAGCAACCTGGGCCCTATGCTCTTCCTGTTATACGTTAATGATATTTCTTTTATGTTAAACGATGTTAGCTTTTTACTATACGCTGACGATATCAAACTATACTCTTGTATTTGAGACTGTTTAAAATTACAAAAACCTCTTGACCTATTCAGTGATTGGTGCAAACGGAATGAGCTCAGTATCTGTGTACATAAATGTTTTGTAGTATCTTCTACTCGTTCTCGTGTACCCGTTATATCTGACCATACTATCAACGGACTCAAACTGCAACGGACAAACGTTATACGCGATCTTGGTGTTTATCTTCACGACAGGCTAACGTTTGGACAACAATACCAAGAGACTATAAGTAAAACTCAGAGAACCTTAGTACTGTTTTTTAAACTGACGAAGGAGTTCAATGATCCAATCTGCATGAAAGCTTTATTCTGCGCACTAGTTAGGCCTATCCTTGAACATGGAAATCTTGTATGTAGTGCATATGCGGAATCGTGGAGCAACAGGATCGAACAAATTCAGCGAAAATTACCGTTTTTCTATACGTTATCTTCCGTGGAACAGTATGTTACCTGCGTACCAATCCCGCCGACATTCGCTAGGGCTTTAGCCGCTAGCAGACAGACGGAGAAACGCGCAAGTGCTCTTCATAGCCAACGTCTTAGTCAATAACATCGACGCCCCGGGTATCCTCGAGCGAATAAATTTTAGCATTCCAAGACAGGCTCAGCTTGTTACTCAAGCTTGACTTTAAGAGCACTAAGTACGTCGCATATGCTCCCACAACTGCGATGATTAGAAAATTTAACGAGCTAAGCATGTTCTTCGACTACAGTGAAAATACTGCCATCTTTAGTTATAAGCTTCGTTTGCGTACTGAATTTTGACATTTTCTCTGTTAACACCTGCGGTATTCATAAGCTTTCATAATAAGTTAGTCATAAGCTTTCATAGCTTTCAAACACCATCTTCAACACACAAACACTATATAACTATTAATCCTTACCAAACACCCATGGAAATTGATGAAAGTATTAGAAAAAATAATCGAAAACGTTCACGAACAACACCATCATCACAAATGCGATTTGCAAATGTGGGTGATAATATTATTAGACATAGCTTGCATAAACAAGAAGAAGAGAATAATTTTTTAGAATTGGAACCAAACTCATATTACCATATATAACATTAAAAACTAATATAGCAGAAGTTCCGTTGCTGGTCGACAATGGAACTAATATAAGTCTAAACGACCCAAAACTGGCACATTCTTGTCGTGGTTGCAAGCCATTCAATTTCAAGAAAAATTGGTTGTGTTAATGGCAAATTTACTGTCTCTGCAGGAATGGATATTGAATTTTTTAAGTTACAAATTAACCATCGCTGCACATTTCTAGTACATTCCTTTTTCTCTGGTATTATTGCCATGGGCATTTTACAACAACTGAATGACATAATAATTTTGATTAAAAAGTTTTGATGTTAAGCAAAATCTCCAAATCACTAGTAATTCTATTATATAGTTGCGTTTTATATTGCGTTTAGGAGCAGTATTGTCACAAGACAAAATTCGAAAGAATCGACTCAATCTTTATCAAAAGCTGAAGGAAAATACTCTGTTCCCGAAAAAGCAATGTTTGCCATATTATAGGCTCTAAAAATATTCCCCAACTATCTTTATGGTACAAGTTTCAAGGTACTTACAGACCATCAGCCATTGACATTTGCATTTTCTGCCAGAAACACAAAAATGCAAAGTTAAAGCGTTGGGAATCATTTCTAGAGGAGTATGATTTTGTAATAATATACAAACCAGGAAAGACCAGTATTGTTGCGGATGCCTTGAGTAGAAACGTTTGTTTGATATCTGCTACGCAGCACTCTGCTGAAAATTCTGATGATTTTTTTCATTATAAGTACTGAAGCACCCTTAAATGATTTATGTTAATCCACTGAGAATAAGATTCACACAGAAAAAAGTGAAAGACGTAGAATTGAATCAGAGCAATTAAAGATAGTAAAATGAGAACACAATCAAGCTCACCGCAGAGCATAACAAAATACGCAGAGAATCCTCAGAAAATATTTCTTTCTCAAAATAGGAGCAATAACAAAAAAATGTTAAATATAACATAAGAAAAAATATAATCGAAAACCCATAGACTGTTCATTTTAGAAAAAACCAATTCCAAATCAACCTTTCGAAAAGGCTCGTATTGATGCACCATTTTTTAAAATTGTTTTTTCTTTTAACTTATATTGACAAATTTTCAAATTTTGCTCTAGCCAAACAGAAACAATCATGCGCATTTATAGACAGTTTACTAGCGGTCAAAGAACGTGTAACTAAATACCATCCCCGATAGATACTTGTCATGGACGAAGAGAAGTCATTTTGTTGAGCTGGATTAAATATCTTTTACAAAGCTTACAATATATTACCACACGTTACGGCAACAGGACGAAGTGAGATGAATCGAGCAATAGAAAGATTTCATTCTACTCTGCTAGAAATTTATAGAATTACAAGAAAAGAAAACCCATCATTTTATGTATCCGATCCGAGAGCTGCCCGTTGATATATAAAATAATTCGATCCATTCAGGTACAAAGTACACACACATCGAAATTATCTTTCCTTCAACAAAATCTGCACATATCATAAGAGATGTAAAATATAATCTGATTGGTAAACAACGTTATGAAATATCATTTCATAATAAATAAAATATATGTTGAATTGAAAACAAATGATGATGTTTATGAAATAAAACGAGCAGGACTGAAACATGAACCCAGACTAAAAAAAGCAAAAAAATGTTGGAGTAAATAACAGCACTGTTAAGATTGAGAGAAACATTTAAATCCATAAAAATGATTTAAAAGTTCCTGCGCACATCATCAAGTGAAACATCTTGCTAGGGAGACTTGTCCCATTCGTAGAAGAGATAGTTGGAAACTCTCAAAGAGGATTTTGAAAAGAAAATCAACCACTGATCAGATCTTCACCATACGGCAGTTCTTAGAGAAGATGGCGGAGCAACTGCTCCAATCTTTCCATCTCTTCATAGACTTCAAAGCCGCATACGACAGCATAGCCAGGGTAAAACTTTACGACGCAATGAGCTCTTTTGGAATCCCGGCCAAGCTTACCAGGCTTGTTAAAATGACCATGACCAACGTCACATGCCAGGTGATGGTGGATGGAAAACTCTCAAGGCCCTTTGCTACCACCAAGGGTCTGCGCCAGGGCGATGGGCTTGCCTGTCTCCTTTTCAACCTGGCGCTAGAGAGGGCCATCCGAGACTCAGGAGTGGAAGCCTCGGGGACCATCTTCTACAAGTCAACTCAAATCCTGGCATACGCTGATGACATAGACATCATTGGTTTGCGACGCTCCTATGTAGCAGAAGCTTACAAACGGATTGAGCAGGCGGCTGAGAACCTCGGTTTGGAGATTAACGAGGCAAAAACCAAAATGATGGTGGCACCATCAGCGGCCCTGCTAACAAATACTAATGCGAGTCTACGCAGGGGTGACGTACAGATAGGTGAGCGAACCTTTGAAGTCGTCCAGAACTTCACCTATCTTAGGTCAAAAGTCAGTACCAATAATAGCATAGAAGTTGAATTACGGGCAAGGGTGCTTGTAGCCAACCGGTCATACTACAGCCTGAGGAAACTTCTCCACTCAAAATATCTGTCGCAACGGCTGAAGCTGGAACTATGTAAAACATTCATAGTTCCAGTACTCACACACGCCTCTGCGACATGAACCTTGTCCAAAACTGACGAAACCCTCTTAGCCGTGTTTGTGAGGAAGATGCTCAGAAGCAATGACGAATTAGACGACCTGTACCCCACTCACTGATAGCCTTACTGTCGTGCAGAGAATTAGACTCTCACAGGATCAGCCATTGACATTTGCATTTTCTGCCAGAAACACAAAAATGCAAAGTTAAAGCGTTGGGAATCATTTCTAGAGGAGTATGATTTTGTAATAATATACAAACCAGGAAAGACCAGTATTGTTGCGGATGCCTTGAGTAGAAACGTTTGTTTGATATCTGCTACGCAGCACTCTGCTGAAAATTCTGATGATTTTTTTCATTATAAGTACTGAAGCACCCTTAAATGATTTATGTTAATCCACTGAGAATAAGATTCACACAGAAAAAAGTGAAAGACGTAGAATTGAATCAGAGCAATTAAAGATAGTAAAATGAGAACACAATCAAGCTCACCGCAGAGCATAACAAAATACGCAGAGAATCCTCAGAAAATATTTCTTTCTCAAAATAGGAGCAATAACAAAAAAATGTTAAATATAACATAAGAAAAAATATAATCGAAAACCCATAGACTGTTCATTTTAGAAAAAACCAATTCCAAATCAACCTTTCGAAAAGGCTCGTATTGATGCACCATTTTTTAAAATTGTTTTTTCTTTTAACTTATATTGACAAATTTTCAAATTTTGCTCTAGCCAAACAGAAACAATCATGCGCATTTATAGACAGTTTACTAGCGGTCAAAGAACGTGTAACTAAATACCATCCCCGATAGATACTTGTCATGGACGAAGAGAAGTCATTTTGTTGAGCTGGATTAAATATCTTTTACAAAGCTTACAATATATTACCACACGTTACGGCAACAGGACGAAGTGAGATGAATCGAGCAATAGAAAGATTTCATTCTACTCTGCTAGAAATTTATAGAATTACAAGAAAAGAAAACCCATCATTTTATGTATCCGATCCGAGAGCTGCCCGTTGATATATAAAATAATTCGATCCATTCAGGTACAAAGTACACACACATCGAAATTATCTTTCCTTCAACAAAATCTGCACATATCATAAGAGATGTAAAATATAATCTGATTGGTAAACAACGTTATGAAATATCATTTCATAATAAATAAAATATATGTTGAATTGAAAACAAATGATGATGTTTATGAAATAAAACGAGCAGGACTGAAACATGAACCCAGACTAAAAAAAGCAAAAAAATGTTGGAGTAAATAACAGCACTGTTAAGATTGAGAGAAACATTTAAATCCATAAAAATGATTTAAAAGTTCCTGCGCACATCATCAAGTGAAACATCTTGCTAGGGAGACTTGTCCCATTCGTAGAAGAGATAGTTGGAAACTCTCAAAGAGGATTTTGAAAAGAAAATCAACCACTGATCAGATCTTCACCATACGGCAGTTCTTAGAGAAGATGGCGGAGCAACTGCTCCAATCTTTCCATCTCTTCATAGACTTCAAAGCCGCATACGACAGCATAGCCAGGGTAAAACTTTACGACGCAATGAGCTCTTTTGGAATCCCGGCCAAGCTTACCAGGCTTGTTAAAATTACCATGACCAACGTCACATGCCAGGTGATGGTGGATGGAAAACTCTCAAGGCCCTTTGCTACCACCAAGGGTCTGCGCCAGGGCGATGGGCTTGCCTGTCTCCTTTTCAACCTGGCGCTAGAGAGGGCCATCCGAGACTCAGGAGTGGAAGCCTCGGGGACCATCTTCTACAAGTCAACTCAAATCCTGGCATACGCTGATGACATAGACATCATTGGTTTGCGACGCTCCTATGTAGCAGAAGCTTACAAACGGATTGAGCAGGCGGCTGAGAACCTCGGTTTGGAGATTAACGAGGCAAAAACCAAAATGATGGTGGCACCATCAGCGGCCCTGCTAACAAATACTAATGCGAGTCTACGCAGGGGTGACGTACAGATAGGTGAGCGAACCTTTGAAGTCGTCCAGAACTTCACCTATCTTAGGTCAAAAGTCAGTACCAATAATAGCATAGAAGTTGAATTACGGGCAAGGGTGCTTGTAGCCAACCGGTCATACTACAGCCTGAGGAAACTTCTCCACTCAAAATATCTGTCGCAACGGCTGAAGCTGGAACTATGTAAAACATTCATAGTTCCAGTACTCACACACGCCTCTGCGACATGAACCTTGTCCAAAACTGACGAAACCCTCTTAGCCGTGTTTGTGAGGAAGATGCTCAGAAGCAATGACGAATTAGACGACCTGTACCCCACTCACTGATAGCCTTACTGTCGTGCAGAGAATTAGACTCTCACAGGCTCTGGTGGACTAATCAAGCCATTAGAATGGCACCAGACGACCCAACCCGTAAAGCCCTTTTAGGCTGCCCACATGGGCAAAGAAGGCATGGTAGGCCCAATTTGAGATGGAGTAATGGCATGGATACGTCCGCCAAAAAGGCCGGGTGTAACGATTTGCAAACGACGGCGCTCGACAGTGAGCGGTTCCGGTTACTCTTGGAGCAGGCCAAGACCGCAAAGCGGTTGTAGCGCCTGATAAGTAAGTAAGAAAGTAAGTGAGCACATCATCAATTATCATTATCAATACTTAATGAGAAAAAAGAATGAAATAACTTGAACATTTACAAATAAATCAATACCCTCAATCATTTTTCTGGAACAATTCAGTAATTTCAAGTGCTGTAATTTGATTTTTATTGTTAAATGTCATGTGTTTGAAAACTGCATTACATTACTACTACATTAACCTACTAAGTACACTTTGTTTCCTTTGATACTTAGCAAAGGACAAAAAAGTGTAATATGTATTTTCCGTTTGAATCCTTCTTTATTTTTCAAACAAAATTAGGAAAAAGGAAAAAAGCCCAAATTAGGATTGAAATATAGATTAATCCCACTACTACAAATTAGGAGAAAAGAAAAAACTGAAATTAGGAGGAAAATATAGATTAATCCTACTACTAGTACAAGTTCCAGAAAAGACAATGAACAATCCATAAATAGAAAATATAACACATTTAGGTACATAGGACAAAAGGACATCAGGACAATAGGAAAAACAATTTTTTTAGGATATGTATATGTATTTTCGAAATCACAAGTGAAATAAAGAAGATGTAAAAGATGTAACGCAATGAAAAGTGGTACTCTATAAAAGCATAACTACCAAGGCAGCACATTATCTAATCATTCTAGCTACATACTGAAGAATTGACGCTGGATAATCTGCTACAACAAATGAACAGCATGCAGGAAACAACGAATGCAAAAATCCTTCAAAAAGCAAAAAGAAACTGGAATATTACGAATTTACGTAAGGACGGAATAGATCGCTCAGGTCCTTCCCGACATGCTATACCGTATGCAAACGCTGAAACTAATGCATAAATATGCTACTAACTATTATAAGCTTCTTGCCGAGTTGGAAACCAAACAGGCTATCCTCAACAATGTGGCAACAAAAAAATCGCAACTGAGAAATCAAAGGAGTTAATTCTCTACGAATCCGAAACCCTTAACTCGCGTATAGTATGGACCTTCGCCTGATCGAAAGCTACGGTGCCTTCGTGTGTTCCTGAAATCTTCAGTGATACTGTCATGAACTCAGTTTCGTCTTTTGTTGTATGTCCCGTTTATTTTAAGCACAATGGGTTCTGTACTCCTTCTAAATTCAGTTCTACCACAATCCTTTGATCTACGAAGGTAGATGAAGAACCACTGTCTAGGAAGACAAGTGTTTCCAGTTTTCTGTTGTTTCCGTGCAGTATCACTGGGATATATTGAAAGAGGATTCCGTTGTTTGTACTGCAGTGCGTTAAGCAGTGTCGTGGCATAGGCGTCGGTTGCCTGCTATGTCATTGTGCAGAAGAAAGAGATGCATGACCCATTTTTGCTGCATGCCGTCCGTACACGGCAACCGTTGTTATGCAGGGATGGGCACTTGCGACACAACTCCTGTCGTTTCACGTATGCTCGTCTGGCGCTTGAGCAATGCTCGAGAAAGCGCGGGCAGTTGGCGAGGCTTTGGCAGGTTTCGCGACACATTGTCCAGTAGTGCTCGGATGACGTTCTGTCAAGCGGGTTCGTTTCATGAAGGTGCTTCCTCAGGAGATTTCTTCTAGGCGTGTGTAGTCGTTCGGTCTCATTTCGATCGTACCTTGCGAAATGGTTCACCTCTAGGCTCGCGGCTCCGCCTATTTCAGCCATCCACTTACCAAACTCCAAGAGTGTCGTTTCAGGTAGCTGGCGCTTGTATCGGACCCATTCTAGACGCATCGTAGGTAGAAGCTTCGCGGTCAGTTCCTTCAACAGTGCTACGTTGCACATATATTCGCGGAGGCCGGAAACTCGGATATTGGCGCACATGTTTCGTACCGCTAGTCCGAATGCTGCCATGGTTTTCAATCTTTCAGCTCTTGGCACAGGCATCCTTCACACCTTTTCAATTAACATATTTTCTTCATCGCTGAATCCACAGGCTTCAGTGGATCTTCTAAAGTAAGCAAAAAAGATCGGCCAGTGCTCGATAGCGCCGGAAAAGGTAGGGAGATCCTTCCCGATCGCGTGTCGGGCCGAGATTTGTCTCTGGTTTAATAACGTGAAACTGTGACTTAGTGATCGGGTTGTGTGTAATATTTGCCTATCTACGGGAGCGTTTTAAGTGTTTCCGCGATAGCTTATGTATACTTTCACAATCGACGCATCAACTGCGCGCCGCCACTCCGCATTCCTGGGATGCTTGTTAGTACAATGCCCAAGTGCGATCGTATAGTGGTGGGAAACTTGAGCGTGTCACCCCGAGGGCCTAAGGGCTACGACCTGACCGATCGTCGCCAAGCTCATGTCGCTTCCCTGCCGCCATTTCGATGCGGTCTGTCTCCGATAGCCATTGCGTTGTTTTTGGAAATGGGCTGTCACGGAGTTTCCGCTATGTTGCTCGTCACCTTGTCGGCTCGTTTCACGGGTCAACTCTAACTCAAGTTCCACGAATTCGAGCTCTCGATGTGCTTTTTCGGCTTCGAACTCAAGCCTCTCCAGGTCGATCCGTTTCCTTCGGACTAAAAACTCACGAGACGCTATCGCGTTAGAGGGAGATGGAGCTTCAATGAAGGCTTGCGAAGCATCGTTTCCTTCGATGTCGATGACGTGCAAGGTCGAGTTTGGGGTCGATCCTGCCCGCTGATCCTGCGGCACGGGCACTCCCTACTGACGAAAGCCGAAGCTCTGTGGTAGCGGGAAAGAGCCAAAAGATGATTTTCTACCTACCCCTCCCGGTTTGAGTGATTTTGGGTGATTTTTCCCCGCCTGGCTGCACGAAGCGAACGAAATGGGCTAGATTTCTCCGCTTTGCACCTTCGCACCCTTGTGCGTGTGCATGTGTGCGGCTGCCAGCAGCGATTTTGGGTTTGTGTGCGCGTTTCTCCAAATTCTAAGTTCGGTCGATGCGTCGGCGAAGCGGACTTAGCAAATTTGTGGATCGAAGCAAACGGCGAAGAGTACGGGTAAGTTCAAGAGAAAACTCAAACTGCCAGTGTGCAAGAGAAAATGCGTTCTTGGAGAAAGGTCGCATCATTGCAGAGGAAGCGGTACCGTTGAGGTAGGTTAAAAATCATCCCAATTGGAGTTTGATCTGTTTTCTAATACTTTCATTATCTTATTTCATGTTTTCTGCTGCTTGACGAGGGAACTACTATGCAGGACAGGATGTTTGCTCCTGTTGGACGTGGAAACTATGTCGCAGCATTTCACCACTGGAAATACTGCTGATAAACGTGAACTACATGCAATTGGACGATGCAGGCAAGCAGTGTTACTGGACGATGAAGGCGTTTATTCCCCGTACACGCAGCTGAAAGACGCCACCGCAAACAAAATAATGAAATAAGAAAAACGCAATAAAATGTACTGTATTCCCTCTTGTAGGTTCTTCCGTCTGCGCGTTTGTTCTGAAAGAGAGCGCAGCCGTAAGCGCGAGCGTAATTGCGCTCGAAGCTTGCGCTCGCGGCTTGCGTTCTCTCTGCCTTGAGAGAAACTGAACTGCAGAAATGAGAAATGGAAGCGAAGGGGAAAAGGGCCGAAGCACGCACGAGCGTTTCCGGCCGCGGTTGCAATTTTGACGACAAAACCGCAAATTTCAAGCCTTTTGAGAGCCTCCGTCGTGAGTTATTTTGAGTGATTCCTGGCAGTAGGGAATGCTCGGAAAATCCGCTAAGAAATATCTCTGAAGAATGCAACGTTTCGCTACAGGTTATTAGCTTTAAAAGACATTTTTTAGTGTATTAACGACCAAACGGCGTAAAAACTTTAAAGAGGCCTTTTTCACCGCGAAAAAAGAGCCACGCAGGACCTCCCTTCTGCCTTTTATACGTCATTTTCCTTCCCGGTACAAAAGCTCACCCTCTGTGCTTCTAAACCGGTTCACTCCGCGCAAGAGCGTTACAAATCTCATTCGTAACTCAAGTACTAAACGAAACTTAAGTGAACCTCTGGAGGGTAGTTGACCATATTACTATCCTTACATCGACAAAAGGTCACGCAACAGGTTAGGAATAAAAGTAATTCAGTAACTTTATGTGTCTTGGTAACACTTTTTTCCTGGGCCGTATCACACTTTAATTCATTGTTGCTCTCTGATTACCATTGCATTTGCGGTAAATTTGTTCCTACTGACCTTTGCAGTGAGCTCGACTCTCCAGGATGGTTATAAGATCATGTTTACGTACCTGCTACATTGTTTTGGCAAGGCGGCCGTAAAGTATGTCTTTCGTCTAATGCCCGTTGTCATCAGCAGGGGCGTGTACATTCATGAGGCTAATGAAGAAGAATTTGCCTCGCATGCACAGGGTGCATAGGCTATCATTTATGGCCTTGGCGTATATGACCTCGATTTTCAACCGCGAACCTACGGCGAAGACCATACTCAGCATAACTTGACGGTTGTGACAGCTGTACTATACGTGATAGCGTTCTCTACCACGCCTGCTTAGCACACCATTCTGTAGCCATCGCTTCTCTTGTAGTCATACAAGCTTCATGAAGAGCTGGTAGATTCAGTACGAAAAGACTTAATCTTATTACCTCAACACCTAGACTCTCTAGAAGGTGAATACGTTCCATTAGCACATAATTACTGTCAATGGGCGTTGCAGATTGCCGTTGAATCTAGATCATATCTTTTCTATTTTTAGAATCTTCAGACAGTAGAATATTCAAACAAGCGCCACCATCTGCCCAAGGAGAAAGAACAAGCCTTTTCACCCTAGCCAAAATGTAAGATGATACATGTCACCATTCTGTACCTCAAGAAAAAAGAGCCTATGTAACATTCAAGAGCCCTCGTATCGTTATTCGTAATCGTGAAGAAAGCAATGATAAAATGAAAAAATTTCACGTTGTTGAAAAATATATGAGAAAAAGAAATGCGACAAATTCGTAACCCAGCATAACATGAATGTTTAAAGAGATGTAGTTTGCAAAATTGAAAAGCTTAACGAAGGATGAGTCATAAAGATGGATGAAGCAAAAATTGAAATTTTAATAAGAAGTTTTAAAAGTTTAATTAGAAAACTGAAAGCATCACCGTGCGTCACAAGCACAAGTAAAGGTTTCAAATTCAAATCTCAGTTAAACTACCTCCTTACGCAGAAATGACAATTCAATGTCGTCGAAATGTTTGGAAACGCCAAAGACACGAAATATGAAATTCAAAGAAAAATTTAACCAGAAAAAACCTTGAACGTCAAATGGTTGATAAACCATCTGAGGACAAAGAAATAAAAGCAGGTTAAGTATCCACTAATCTTAAAGCCTTAAAAAGTACTC
>NC_071293.1:14532963-14568293 GCF_943737925.1 Anopheles nili | reverse complement strand
GGTACCGTACGTTGCCACGTGCGCTGGTGCTAGAGCTATGGAAGGACAAATTTTATTTTTGTTAGTTTGAAAGGGGCTGTTGAGACTTAGAAGAATACAGGGAACCGATGTCGATATGGCTGGTCGGGCTGGCGATGGGTCTTCAGCGTCGATGGGTTGAGCAATCTGGCGTCTTCAACCTTAAGGGGTATGCATTGTCTTTTGATGTACGTGTGGGCCAACACCGATGACGGCGATGCATGCGTCCAAAAATAGATCCGGAGTGCGGATGGATTACAACGTATGTGAACACATGATGTACGAATGCTTCCATGCAATACGCATATCTCACGCGGTGATTGTAAATCGGGTGTAGATTCATATGGTAGATTGCATGCATCGTCTGCACCGGTGATAGGAAACAAGGGTGTTATTTTGTTTACTATCGTTTCATTGATACAAACCAAGGGAGTTAGATTAAGAATCCCAATGACGATATGGTTTTCGGTTTGCATTTCATACGTGTTTTGGTCTATGCCGCTGGTAAACTATCATGCTCGTACCGTAATCATTGTCCACATGCGATCGCTGATCATAAAACATTAGATGACATATGGATTAGCAGTAGCAATTGCACTGGTACCGTCAACGTGGGCGAAAAAGGTAAGGGCAACCCAAACGCAGGTAGAGCGGCCTTCGTGGGTCGAACCCTAAATAAACAAAGGGTTCACCCTACGACGGCGCACAGCCGAATCAAAGAGGGCAACGCAAATGGCTTGCGAGAGCCAAACTGTGGGTTTATTCTCTCGAGGTGTTATTACGCTCAGGTAAAATGCTCGTCGAATGGAGGGGGGAAACCGCGGTCCATGTGCTAAACAAAACGGCATGCTATAAATCTTGTGCAGCGGTCTCGCTCGTGTTTTGACTGAATGGGACGCATAATTCTTTTGCATGAGCCAGAATGATCGGCATGCTTGAACCTTTTTCTCAGTCGAAGAAATGAAAACCCTTCGATTGTGTGACAAGGTCGTGTATGAAAACTCCATGTATCAGACGAGTTAAAATGAGCTCGAATCGGAAAGCGCTCACTGCCCGAATGTTCAAAGTGTCCGCGCTCTAAGGTAGCTCTCATACTCACTCACTGGTTTTTGCTTGCTTCACTACTAGCATTTGGATTGTAAGCAAAGACGCTTTCCGATTCGAGCGCATTTTAACTCCTCTGATACATGGAGTTTTCATACACGACCTTGTCACACAATCGAAGGGCAAAAGAATTATGCGTCCCATTCAGTCAAATCACGAGCGAGACCGCTGCACAAGATTTATAGCATGCCGTTTTGTTTAGCACATGGACCGCGGTTTCCCCCTCCACTCGACGAGCATTTTACCTGAGCGTAATAACACCTCGAGAGAATAAGCCCACTGTTTGGCTCTCGCAAGTCATTTGCGTTGCCCTCTTTGATTCGGCTGTGCGCCGTCGTAGGGTGAACCCTTTGTTTATTTAGGGTTCGACCCACGCAGGCCGCTCTACCTGCGTTTGGGTTGCCCTTACCTTTTTCGCCCACGTTGACGGTACCAGTGCAATTGCTACTGCTATTCCGTTTGTGAGGTAATGTTTTATGATCAGCGATCGCATGTGGACAATGATTACGGTACGAGCAAGATATTTTATCAGCGGCATAGACCAAAACACGTATGAAATGCAATCCGAAAACCATATCGTCATTGGGATGCTTAATCTAACTCCCTTGGTTTGTATCAATGAAACGAGAGTAAACAAAATAACACCTTTGTTTCCTATCACCGGTGCAAACGATGCATGCAATCTACCATATGAATCTACACTCGATATACAATCACTGCGTGAGATATGCGTATTCCATGGAAGCATTCGTGCATCATGTGCTCACATACGTTATGATCCATCCCCACTCCGGATCTATTTTTGGACGCATGCATCGCCGTTATCGGTGTTGACCCACACGTACATCAAAAGGCAATGCATACTCCTTAAGGTTGAAGACGCCAGATTGCTCAACCCATCGACGCTGAAGACCCATCCCCAGCCCGACCAGCCATATCGACATCGGTTCCCTGTATTCTTCTAAGTCTCAACAGCCCCTTTCAAACTAACAAAAATAAAATTTGCCCTTCCATAGCACCAGCGCACGTGGCAACGGACGGTATCTGAGCTGAAAATGAAGAACATAGAAATAATGCAATGCCCCTACTCAAAATCGGTAGGCGGAACATCGAATTTTATGTCGCATTTTTTTTTTGCACCGGACGACGCGCATCCGATCACCTCGACAGCCGGCCTGCGACTCACGGAGAGACAGCGGTCGCCCATCTTTTAAGACCTCAGTCGAACAGATCGGAATTACGAGGGTCCATATGAATACAGCCGTTTGAGCCGCTCTAAATGTCAAATTCTCCATACAAATCGGCTGCTCGAAAGTTACTTGGGTTCGTGCCTTTTTGGGTTGCTTTCAGTTCGATTTTTCTAGTGCGGTGGTTTTTCTTTCATTCGCCCTGCCCCGCATTCTAGGGAGATCGACCCGCTCTCTCTCTCCTTAAGCCAAACACATCCAGTTTTGGGTTATGCGTAGTATTTATTCATTTTCTACCTGCATGGTTTACACACGTGAGGTTCTTCCACTGAATCACTTGAATGCAACGGCGGCGTCATTGCGACTGCTTCAAATTTGCTAGGTAGCACGGTTGCACAACTGTAGCCCAGCGTTTGTAGATATCGTTCAACGGCATTTGAATTGACGGTATGCATCAAATTCCATCTTAGGCGGTCTTCTTAAACAGCATATGCGGCGAATAAATGGTGTTGATTTTTTCCTCTCATCGCATAGAAGCCAACATATAATCAGAAAACATGGCTTAGAAGATGCAATCTTATGTTTAAGAACAATGCTTATAAGCTTACCTGTGTAGTTTAGCCTAAAAACGACAAGTCCTCAAGAACAACACTTTCACACTTCGCTGGTTGGTTTAGACTGAAAATTCTCTAAGTCCCCTTCGCTGGCGCGTCATTCAACCACCGAATGTGGAAGCACGCGCACACTCTGACAAACCAGCCTGTGCTGTTGCACACATGCAAACCAAAACGGGTCGAGCAATGAATTTATGCTCAGCACATGCTCAATTTCCAGTTCGGCTAACGTTGTGAAAGCGAGAAGCAGATAGGACCGAGCTTTTGTCTCTTTCTGGCTACCACAGATCTTCGTCGAAAATATTCCTAGGTATGGACTGAAGACGAACTTTTCGGAAGATATTCGCTTGCTTAATTCATTTTCTTTCATTCCCCTTTTCAAAAGAGAGAGGGTGTAAACCTGGAGACCTGGTATATCAGGGTATACCAGACACAGGTACGGTTGCGCTCTATCTCTCTGTCCAATGTACGCACATCTAAAGTACAGGTAAAACAAAGGCCTTTATTGATAATTCTAAAGTGACGCGTCACTTAGGTTTTTTATAATATACAGTTTCACTATAATTCTTTATCTAAACCATTTCGGAGATATGTGTTTCGTTTTCCCGCGACGTGTTAGCACAGTGTTATATTATAGGCGTCTTTCAATGCACACGTAGTAGTACAGGCTTCTTCGAAGCATCAATATTAAAGAGCAATATCTGGCTTTGTTGTCATCATGTGGTGCATTTCCGGTGATTGAATGTTGTCTTGACGCATAGCAGCATGAATCATGAAACATGCAATGGCATGAATCATGAAATAAGAAAATGGTTGAATTAGAAAACATAAACATTACCTCAACAATCTTAAGTGCAAACTTACCTTTATAATTAAACAGCACGCACGTCCTTCCGCCGGGAACATCACTTTCACACTGATCGATGTACACTGAAATTTCCTCTTGCTATCTCTTTCACTCCACTTGCTGCGTTGCTTAAACATTTGCTAAGTTCACTTCGCCGACGCATCGGCTGGACTTTGTTTATAAACAAAAGCGAAAAAAATGGTTGGCGCCCTTAAAAATATTGCAACCATTGCTAGAGACATGTTATGCGATGGAACATTTTGTTCACGAAGAATGCGCGCGCATGCGCAGAAATGAGAATGCGCATACAAATCGAGAGTTTCGCGTCGTTCGCTCTCACGGCCAGTTGAGAGTGCGAGTCGAGGTGAATTGGCACCCAAAAATCGCTCAAACCGGTGAGGTTTAAATAGAAAATCATCTTTTAACTCTTTCCCACTACCGCAGCGCTTCGGCATTTGTATCCTGTGTAAGCTCTCTAGCGCTCTTAGGAAGCTCTCCAACTCACTGGCCTTTACATGCTCGCAATGGAATGAAATCCTAACTAACTGAACCAAGCGAATTCTCATACGACACTTATTCTGTAATTCTATTTGTTCTTTCAGTCGCTGCACAACGTCGTTTGTTGAGCTAAATTCTCAGAACCCCCTCCCCACCACCACTACCACCCTTCCAACAATTGTCGGTGATATTTCGACTCCAACTACTGCTTACAAAGGAATAGGATTTATCAGATTCTGACATAATCACTTCTACGAATTCCTCCGTTTTACTTATAATCAATTCTACTTCATGTGAGTTCTACTTTATGTTAGAACACCTGCTGTTTTGATGATTTCAGTCACAATTTGGATCTGTTAGCGCAACAGTCAATGATCGGAATCTGATCACTCCAAGAAAAGTTTGAAGCAAACATGCCAAATCTAATCAAAGCACAGTGCAGCGATGAGGAAGAAATTAGTATGCCAAAAAGGAATGCTATAAATAGAATAGTATCGTCGGATTCTGAGTCTAATAATAACGATGTTAGTGATAGTGATTGTGACGAATCTGCGCTTCCAGATATATTTAGAGAATTGGTATTAGAAAAAGAAAGAAATCTCGGGCGCATACCTCAACAAAAAAATGCAATACAGTCAACTGAATGGAGTGAATTTGCCGGTCGACAAAAATTATTTGCTTTCGTGGAAGAAAATTAGCTAAATTTGCCACATTTAGATATAACTCCTTATAACGTCTTTCGAATATTTGTTGATGAGGAAATCATTGAAATGTTGGTAGTCGTAACGAACAAATATGCCTTGCAAAAGTTGGATAATGTTACATTATCACAAGGAGCACGAACGAAAAAATGGAAACCAACTAATTCGGAAGAAATGAAAATGTTTCTTGGGTTATTATTATGGATGGGATTGGTAAAAGTTTATCCAGTGGTAAATTATTGGTCGGAACATAAATTATACAGCTTTGAGCTTACATCTATCGTTATGTCGCGGAATAGATTCGAAATATTACTCAGTAATCTCCATTTCGTCGATAACATGTCCATATCTTCTAGCGATCGTCAAGGAAAAATAAAAATATTGATGGATAAACTACAAGAAAAGTATCAGAAAGTATACACACCTGGAGAAAACATAGTCATTGACGAAACATTGATTCCATGGCGTGCAGACTCATCTTCAGGCAATATATTCCAAGTAAAGCGCACAAATATGGAATTAAAATGTTTAAATTATGCTCAACCGAAGGATTCACATGGGCTTCTAAAATTTATGCTGGCAAGTCTTCGGAAGGTATCCGAGAAACCGGATTGGCTCATAATGTTTGTACAGAACTTGCTGAAAAACTGTTCGATAAAGAGCGAACATTATATGTTGACAATTTCTACACAAGCTATGAGCTGGTTGTAACATGCTTGGACCGAAAAACTCATCTTGTCGGAACCTTACGGCATAACAAAAAATCCATGTCGAGAGCTGTTCTGGATTTTAAATTAAAAAAAGGTAAAATGATTGCCAAAGAAGACCAAAACGGAATTGTGGTTCTGAAATGGAAAGACTCTCGCGATGTAAGAATGTTGTCAACGAAGCATGCTCCATGTAAGATAAAAACTTCAAAGACATATTCCAATAATCAGTCTGCTACAAAACTAAAACCATTAGCTGTAGTAGACTATAACAAATAAAAATGTGGGATTGATTATACGGACCAAATGGTCTCCTATGCCACAATAATGAGGAAAGGGGTCAAATGGTACTGCAAGCTAGGAATTGAGCTATTATTAGGAACCTCTGTAGTAAACGCCTTAGTAATTTTAAAAAATGCAACCAAAAAAAAAACATCGATATAAGAGAATTTAGAGAGATGATTGCTTCTGGATTATTACAAATACCCGTCATAAACACAACTAAAATCAAGCAACAAGAACCGCAACAGGAACAACATGTTTTAACCATCCGTCAAGACTCTAAAGGGAAAAAATGCGACGTGTAAGTAAACGATGCTACAACAATAATAGGCAAGACATGGACCGCTCAAAGGCACGTAAAACAGTTAAAAGATCGTTTACATATTGTTCAAGCTGTCCCGATCAACCTCATCTTTGCGCTGAGTGTTTTAACATTGTGCATCTAAAATAAACGATGAATAAATGTACTAATTATGATATCACATAATTATGGATAATTGAAGAACAGAAAAACAAAAAAACTCAATTCAAATGATTTTATTAGAAAGAGTAACCACAAAAGATAAGCACTGTGAAATAAAACGAATCAAATACGTGCAAAATTATCTCGTGTAACTCGTCTGTTTCAATGTGAAATGTGTCAGCCACTATGTGGCTGACGTGGCCCAATCGAAAACATCCGGCAGTCAAAGTGGTGACAGTTCACGCAACGCTGTGCGTGGAAGATGGCACGCTGGAAAGCGAGACCGAATGCAAAATCAAAACAACGCAGTTGCCGGGCGAGTGCATACAATCGTTGCTGCTCGAGGTAGACGGTTGTATCCAGTGTATTTCACTGAAAGGCTTATAACTCTAGATAGTCCAGCCTATAAAGCACTGGTCACCCTTTCGAAATATTAGAAGTGACTCTGTGGAGTGTTCAAAAATAGAAGACTACATTGCATTTTACAAAGAAAAAATAGTAGTAGTAGAAGAAGAAGATGAAGCCTTTTGAGTGTACGACCGTGCAAGAGAGTTAGAAAACGAGCGAGAGAGCTTCGTCGCATTGCCTCCAGAAAAAATACATGGAAGGGTATCTTGGGCATATTCTTAAGCTTTTTGTCTTTTTCACGCTTCGTGCATGTTGGGCTTCTTGGTATTTCGTTAACATGGTGATGATCGATGGTTGCTTCGTGTGTTGTGCTAGGAGTTCCACAGATCAAGTAGTTTATCTGCTAAACATCAAACTTTATTTTTGATTCTCACACTACCAATGCACAAACAACTCAACCCTCTTCGCTAAAGCACGCAAATCCAAGAAAGAAGAAATTGTGCTTTACAAACCAGACAAAAGCATTGCCCTGAAAACTAGATGACCAACAGATGATTCCCAAATTCGAGGTGCTATACCAACTTAACGCGATCAAATAGCCAACCCAGACAAATAGCTAAATGCGCATTTTTTATGCGTAACGGGATCATCACGATCGCATCAGTTAGCGATAACTAAAACAGTAACAATAACTGCAATTTAACTCTTAATTGTTATCATAGCTTTATTAATCAAATATACATACATCACTAATTGGATACACTAACTGGAACGACTACTAGCCCTTGATAAAAGACAGATTGAGCAGGACTGTCATTGAAAAGCTGGGAATTTTATGCCATTATACGTATAAAAGCGGAAACTCATTCGGCTTTTGGAGGATCCCATGAAGTACCGAATATGTTGTTGGATATTAAGACTAACTACGAAGAAACCAAAACGATAAGGCTCGATTGAGAAACAGCGTATTAGTTCATGGCGTCACGACACGACACGGTTGTTGAGCTGAAGGACATACCGGACATGCTATTATTAGCGACATCCGACAGGATGCGATGGGTAATGCATGCTTTTTGGAAGTAGCATTCGAGATTCACCTGTAAGGTGTTCGACAATGAACGTCAGTTCAGAACCAGGCGCAGAGGAACATAGCAATTGTGGTGGATGGATCAAATACTTCAATGCGAAGCAGCGGCGAGGGACCTAGCAAACTGCAAAGCTATTATTGAACGGGATATGTCACCAAGTCGTGCTCAATCAATTTGCAGGTCACAGCAGAGTGTGTATTTGCGCTTATGAAACCACTGAATTTGAATTTTGCAAGAAAAGTTCCGCGACATACACCAAATACAAACGTTTTGCAACTGATTGATGTGGAGTGATTCTATAGTTCGAGTGCTTAAAGACACGATTTGTTCTCATCATACATTTCAAACAGCGTGCAATGTACAACAACAGTCAGGTAGCGGGCCTTTTTCATATTTTCTACCAGGTCAAAATGGTGATGATACACATTTTTTTTCAAAACGTCAGGGCTAAACATGGTGTTACTCAAAATTTACACTGTGACTTTGAGTGCACTCGTGGCGTTTCTGTTGAGTTGAGATATTACGGTATAGTCTTTATTTCTCCAAACGTTGTTGACTGTAGGGTACGCAGATTCCACAATATCATAATTAAGGAACAAAAGGAGTTTTATGATTTTGTGTTACTAGAGTTTACATCTGTAGAAAAAAATTCTAACTAGAACGGCCCAGGTCTTTACCGTACGATCAGCAGAAGTGCGGCTTCTCATTTAAAAAAATTGTCTTATCTATAATTTCTTTTTAATTTTTTCGAACTACGCAGTTTTTGTTTGTATATGTATATATATTTATATATATATATATATATATATATATATATATATATATATATATATATATATATATATAATATATATATATATATATATATATATATATATATATATATATATATATATATATATATATATATATATATATATCTAAATATATATATATATATATATATATATATATATATATATATATATATATATATATATATATATATATATATATATATCTATATATCTATATATATATATATATATATATATATATATATATATATATATATATATATATATATATATATATATTATATATATATATATATATATATATATATATATATATATATATATATATATATATGTATATATATATATATATATATATATATATATATATATATATATATTTATATATATATATATATATATATATATATATATATATATATATATATATATATATATATATATATATATATATATATATCAATAACTGTGTGCCAACGCGCGCGCTTCAATGGGGTTTCCACTGAACCGATTTGCACCAAACTTGGTACATAGGTGTATGATGGTCTCGGATTTAGGCATTTGATTTTTAATTTTTTTAGAGCCCCCCAAAAGGGGGGCTCCCATACAACCCCAAATCGCGAATATTCATTTAAAAATACATACAAATGATGCCTGATTTAGCTGAAATTCGGTGCATAAAAGTTTCATTACTAAAAATCAATACTCGCAAAATTTGAGCCATCTCAATGGGGAACAAAGGGGGGCTCCCACACAAACCCCTCTTTCAAAAAATGTATATTATCCGCTTTAAGTCATATATGGCGCGCGATTTGGCTGAAATTTGGTACATAGATGTTTCATTACTTAAAACAAATACTGAAAAAATTTTAGCCTCCTCAATGAACAACAAAGGGTGGCTCCCATAGAACCCCCCCCCCCCCCCTTCAAAAAGTGAGTATTATCCGCTTAAAATTATAAGTGATGCCCGATTTAGCTGAAATTTGGTACATAGATGATTCATTACTTTAAACACTTACTGTTGAAATTTCAGCCATCTCAATGGGGAACAAAGGGGGACTCCCATGCAACCCTCCCTCCACAAAGTGAATATTATACGCTTAAAATTATAGATGATGCTCGATTTGGCTGAAAGTTGGTGCATAGATGTTTCATTACTTAAAACTAATACTGGTGAAATTTCAGACTCCTCAATGAAGAACAAAGGGGGGCTACCATACAACCCCTCCCCCCTAAAAGAGATAATCGCTTAAAATTGTAAATGAAGTCCAGTTTTTCTGAGATTTGGCAAACAAATCTAAATTTTGACATTTGGCTCAAGTATTCAAAGCTTCACTCACTCACGCGCGGTAAAAATGGTAGCTCCCATACAACCTTTCATGCAGGAGGGGGTGGGGAGCGCCTAACAAACCTTTAATAATTTCTAAAAAGTATAAAGAACCATCGATTTGATTGAAATTTGTGATGTATGAATCTTTTTCATTTCTTTAAAAAAATCTGAAACGTCAGCTACTCCGGTGGGGAAGAAAAGGAAGCTCACATACAACCCTCCATAAAAAAATCTATACTATTCACCTAAAAATATAAAACACAGATCTGGCCCAAATTTAGCACACATGCTTTTTTATATTTTGCAGAAGAATCAAA
The DNA here is from genome assembly GCF_943737925.1 of Anopheles nili. Classification (NCBI taxonomy): domain Eukaryota; kingdom Metazoa; phylum Arthropoda; class Insecta; order Diptera; family Culicidae; genus Anopheles; species Anopheles nili. The sequence continues at coordinate 14,557,992 of NC_071293.1, read as the reverse complement.
TATTTCGGCCACACCGGTCCAATAAAGGAGGGCTTCCATACAGCCAGTCGTCGAAAAGACTATACTATTCGTTTATCTAAATATTGCGAATGCGTTTCTTAAAACTCTCTATACAATAGGTGGTGAAAAAAAAGTTTCCCGGTTTGGTATATCTGTTCGTCATAACATATTCTGTTCGGAGTACAAACGTCGTAGAAATCAACTCCAATTTTATCACCTAACACAATGAGTTTCAAAATTTTTTGCTCTACAAGCGAGGACTAAATAGTTGTCACTCCCCATTCATCAAACACCGAAAAATTATTGAAAAAAACATATGGTCACCGATTCGAATGAAACATGGTTCTTATTATTCATAGTGTGGCAAAGATTCATGTGAGCATATGCAAAACACATGGGGGTGACCAAAAAACCTCCTGTCGGTATCACCAAAAAAATTATACGGTCATAGCAATAAAGCTCGGTCCGGATGAATTTAGATGAGGATGATTATTCTTACACACAATTCTGAAAATAAGAGCTCCCATACAAGCATTTCCTATTAGAGTATTGGAAAATATAGTCAAGCAAACCAATCATGTGTGATTTAAATGACATGAGGAAAAATTTAAAAAAGGGTGGTCTTAAACAAATTTGTGCGAGGGCATACAACACCTATTTGGAGTATTGAAAAAAAATGGCCGAACAAATATCGTCTAATCTTACTACAACTTTACATGTACGCCGTAACAAAGTCTATGCAAGAAGTAGCAAAGTATCATATTCTCCAATGAGGAAATGGGGGGATGTAACCTTATTTTATTGTTATGTTCAAAAATCGCCCAGCGATACAAATGCTTTTTGTTTATTCTTTGAAACGAGTGTAATTTACATTATGGACGGGAAAGGAATTGCCGTTTACAGAATAACAAAAAATCACAAAAATGCAAAGACGTCATCAAATAGTTCAGTTTCCTGCATCTTTTCTCTCTTCTACCATTTATTTAGACTCGAAACTGCGCTTAGAAGCTCCACTCATTCTCTTCCCATGCATGTTAAAATTTAAAAGTTCAAAATATTGTTTTCCATGTATAGATATTAATAACGCTATGCCCTTATTCAGTAAGATTCAATTTTCAATTGTGTTGAGTTGCGTTGGAAATGTGGTTGGTGTAATACATTTCAATATGGATTTCAGAGCGTAATGATTACAAACTCGGAATGGCGTTTTGAAAGGGAACAGCGATGTAGATGAAATGTAAAGGAAAATAGAAAATTGTTTCCAGGCAACTTAATGACGAAATAAGAATAAGAGTTAGAAAAGTAGAAAGATTTTGAACGTCATACATGCTCAGGATGGAACAACATGCTACTATTCCTCATAGCTATGTAAATAAATTGATATGACGGATCCAAGCAAAATGATAGTGGATAAAAAATGATTTTCGAAAGAGAAAGTGGAAAACTCTCGGCATACAAAATATATTGTTTATCAAATTTAACGCTCAATGAACATTTTAATTATTAAACAATAGTACTATTAATTTTTATCGATTTTGAACTGTTTTTAAATCTGTACCTTCTTTCTCATGCTAATGTAGCTGACAGGGACAGCGCAAACCCAATTAATATATGTAATCAAATGTTTCTGTTATTATGTCAAACTAGCTGTTAAAACCGATTTCATTCGGGTCGACGTAGTTGAAGGAAACATAAAGGGTAATTTTTACGTATACTGGTGAAGTTCAATTTTTGGTGTGTATATTCTTTTTTTCTCATTTAGTTGGATTCCATCTTTTAACGTGATTGCTAGCTTCGTCTTTCAAGATTTCTATTTCATCTAATTCATCTATCTCTGTTGATCTTGACACATCTTATCCAATTGGCTATACCTTGATTTGTCAAACTGTCCTGCTCTTCTTTTTTAACAAATCTACCGTTCTTACCATCTAAGCTATCCAGGAGAGGATTAATTATCAGATTCTTTCTTCTCTTTTTGTTTCACAGGTACCATTTCTCTACATAATCTTTGCTTCGTATGATCAACCCGTTCTTTCCAAAAATTTTCTCGCTAATCTTTCGCATCTTTCACGCCATGAAATTAGTAAAACCTAGTTTTTTTGAAAAGCGTTTTCCGCTTTACCTCTTGCGAAAATCCTTTTTTTAATCACTATCATTTTTCTTGGTTCCTTCATATCAATTTATTTTCATACCAATGACGAAAAGTAGCAAGTTGTTCCATCCTGAGCATGTATGACATTCAAAATCTTTCTACTTTCTAACTCTTATCGTCACTAAAGCTGCCTGGAATCAGTTTTCCATTTTCCTTTATATTTCATCTGCATTACTGTTCTCTTTCAAAACGCCATTCCACGTTCGTAATCATTTCGCTCTGAAATCCATATTTAAAGTTATTACACAAACTACATTTCCAACGCAAATCAATACAGTTAGAAATTGAATCTAACGCTTCAATTTACGCTTCAATTCGCGCTATTTACGCTATGTGTGGCAAAATATTTTATACTTTTGAATTTTACATGCATTAGAAAAATGAGTTGACTTTCTAAGCCCAGTTTAGTGTCTAAATAAACGATAGAAGAGCGAAAAGTTGCAGGAAACTGAACTGTTTGTAGGCGACTTTACATTTTTGTGAATCTTTTTATTCTAAAAACGGAAATACACTTCCCGACCATAATGTAAAAGTCACTTGTTGAAAGGAATAAACAAAAAAACATTTGTTTCGCTGAGCGATATTTGAACATACCAATAAATTAGAGTTGCATCCTACCATTTCCGCATTGTAGAATTTGATATTTTTCTACTTGGTGCATAGACTGTGTTAAGGCGTACATGAAAAGTTGTTGTTAAATTAGACGATATTTGTTTCTTTGGGCATTTTTTTCAATATTACGAACAGCGATTCTATGCCCTCTCACGAATTTGTCTCCAACCGGGAGTGCTGCAACGTCACCATTCTAATTTTGCCGCAAATAGGGACATTTGTAAGAAATTTCCTCATTTCATTTAAATCGGACATGATTGCTATGCTTGACCATATTTTCCAATACACTAATAGGTAGAGCTCGTATGGGAGTTCTTTTTTTTTATTTTGTGAAAAAAGAATCATCCTCACCGAAAATCATCCGGACGAAGCTTCATTGTTATGGGCGATTTATTTTCATGGTTATACCGACAAGAGGTTCTTTGAAAACCTCCCTTTGTTTCCCACTGGCGTAAATGAATCTTCGTCGCGTTATGAATAGGAAGAAGCATTTGTAGCGTGTTTTAATCGCATTGGAAGCCATGTATATTTTTCAATAATTTTTCGGTGTTTGGTAGAGGAAGAGGGACTACCATTTGGTTATCTGCTTTTAGCACTGAAATTTTGAAAGTCCTTGTATTAAGGGATAATATTTTAGTGGATTTCAACGACATATGCACTTCAAAAAGATATTTTATGATGAAAAGATACACGAAACAGAGAACCTTTTACTTCATCACATATTGTATAGAGAGTTTTAAGATACACATGCGCAATGTTTAGGTTAAATCAGATGTCATTTACAGGGAACATATGGGAGACACCCTCTTCTTTAAACTTTGCACGGAGCAGGACGGTTTGGCTTTTTTTACAAACAGATTTATAAATCATGTTCATACAAATGCGTCATCTTTTGATTTTTGTACAGCCATTAACAGACCTACGTATTGTTTCGTAATAGCAATAGTGAGTTTTATAGAAGATGCCTGTTTTTTTTTCGGGGCAATTGAAGCTTAAGTTTCTACTCGAAAAGTTAAAAGAAACATGTTTGTCAAATTGCGGATATTTCGATCCTCATTTGTTTTATTCAAACGAATATTATAGACTTTTCGCCGGATAAGGAAGCCCCCTTGTTTTGACTGGGATGGAAGAAATTTTTGATTCTTGTTCAAAATATAATAAAAGCATGTGTGCTAAATTTTGGCCAGATCTGTCTTTTATAGTTTTACGTGAATAGTACAGCCTGTTTGTTGAAGGGTTGTATGTGAGCCCCCTTTCTTCCCCAAAAGAAAAACACTGACATTTCAGATTTTTTTAAAGAAATTAAAAAAAACATACACCACAAATTTCATATCGGTGGTACTTTGTATTTTGTCGTAATTATTATAGATTTGTTAGAGGACCCCCCCCCCTCATTCCAACCCCCCTCCATGGGGTTGTTATATGGGAGCTACCATTTTTACCGCGCGTGAGTGAGTGAAGCTTTGAATACTTTTGCAGAATGTAAAACGATACATGTTTGCCGAATTTCAGCAAAATTAGACAACATTTATAGATTTAAGCGAATAATATTCTCTTTTGGAGGGGGGTGGGTTGTATTGGAGCCCCCCTTTGTTCTTCATTGTGGAGACTGAAATTTCGCCAATATTAGTTTTAAGTAATAAAACATCTACGTGAAAAATTTTAGATAAATCGGGCGCCATCTATAATATTAAGCTCATGATATTCATTTTTTGAAGGGGTGGTTTTTGTGGGAGCCCCCCTTTGTTCCACATTGCGATGGCTCAAATTTTGCGAGTTTTAGTTTTTAGTAATAAAACGTTTATGCATCGAATTTCATCTAAATCGGGCGTCATCTATAATTTTAAGCAAATAATATATATTTTTTGGATGAGGGATTGTATGGGAGCCCCCCTTTGTTGTTCATTGCGATGGTTGAAATTTTACCAGTGTTAGTTTTTTGTAATAAAACATCTATGCAAAAAGCTTCAAGCAAATCGGGCATCATTTGAATTTTTAAATGAATAGTCGCGACTTGAAGTTGTATGGGAGCCCCCCTTTTAGAGGCTTTAAAAAGATAAAAATGTCATATCCCTTAATTCGATACCATCATACACCTATGTACCAAGTTTGGTGCAAATCGGTTCAGTTGAAACCCCATTGAAGCGCGTGCGTAGGCACATAGTTATATATATATATATATATATATATATATATATATATATATATATATATATATATATATATATATATATATATATATATGTATATATATATATATATATATATATATATATATATATTTATATATATATGTATATATATATATGTCTGTATATATATATATATAAATATATATATATACATATATATATATATATATATATATATATATATATACATATATAAATATATATATATATATATATATATATATATATATATATATATATATATATATATATATATATATATATATATATATATATATATATATATATATATATATATATATATATATATATATATATATATATATATATATATATATATATATATATATATATATATATATATATAACTATGTGCCTACGCGCGCGCTTCAATGGGGTTTCAACTGAACCGATTTGCACCAAACTTGGTACATAGGTGTATGATGGTCTCGGATTAAGGGATATGACATTTTTATCTTTTTAAAGCCTCTAAAAGGGGGGCTCCCATACAACTTCAAGTCGCGATTATTCATTTAAAAATTCAAATGATGCCCGATTTGCTTGAAGCTTTTTGCATAGATGTTTTATTACAAAAAACTAACACTGGTAAAATTTCAACCATCGCAATGAACAACAAAGGGGGGCTCCCATACAATCCCTCATCCAAAAAATATATATTATTCGCTTAAAATTATAGATGACGCCCGATTTAGATAAAATTCGATGCATAAACGTTTTATTACTAAAAACTAAAACTCGCAAAATTTGAGCCATCGCAATGTGGAACAAAGGGGGGTTCCCACAAAAACCACCCCTTCAAAAAATGAATATCATGAGCTTAATATTATAGATGGCGCCCGATTTATCTAAAATTTTTCACGTAGATGTTTTATTACTTAAAACTAATATTGGCGAAATTTCAGTCTCCACAATGAAGAACAAAGGGGGGCTCCAATACAACCCACCCCCCTCCAAAAGAGAATATTATTCGCTTAAATCTATAAATGTTGTCTAATTTTGCTGAAATTCGGCAAACATGTATCGTTTTACATTCTGCAAAAGTATTCAAAGCTTCACTCACTCACGCGCGGTAAAAATGGTAGCTCCCATATAACAACCCCATGGAGGGGGGTTGGAATGAGGGGGGGGGGTCCTCTAACAAATCTATAATAATTACGACAAAATACAAAGTACCACCGATATGAAATTTGTGGTGTATGTTTTTTTTAATTTCTTTAAAAAAATCTGAAATGTCAGTGTTTTTCTTTTGGGGAAGAAAGGGGGCTCACATACAACCCTTCAACAAACAGGCTGTACTATTCACGTAAAACTATAAAAGACAGATCTGGCCAAAATTTAGCACACATGCTTTTATTATATTTTGAACAAGAATCAAAAATTTCTTCCATCCCAGTCAAAACAAGGGGGCTTCCTTACCCGGCGAAAAGTCTATAATATTCGTTTGAATAAAACAAATGAGGATCGAAATATCCGCAATTTGACAAACATGTTTCTTTTAACTTTTCGAGTAGAAACTTAAGCTTCAATTGCCCCGAAAAAAAAACAGGCATCTTCTATAAAACTCACTATTGCTATTACGAAACAATACGTAGGTCTGTTAATGGCTGTACAAAAATCAAAAGATGACGCATTTGTATGAACATGATTTATAAATCTGTTTGTAAAAAAAGCCAAACCGTCCTGCTCCGTGCAAAGTTTAAAGAAGAGGGTGTCTCCCATATGTTCCCTGTAAATGACATCTGATTTAACCTAAACATTGCGCATGTGTATCTTAAAACTCTCTATACAATATGTGATGAAGTAAAAGGTTCTCTGTTTCGTGTATCTTTTCATCATAAAATATCTTTTTGAAGTGCATATGTCGTTGAAATCCACTAAAATATTATCCCTTAATACAAGGACTTTCAAAATTTCAGTGCTAAAAGCGGATAACCAAATGGTAGTCCCTCTTCCTCTACCAAACACCGAAAAATTATTGAAAAATATACATGGCTTCCAATGCGATTAAAACACGCTACAAATGCTTCTTCCTATTCATAACGCGACGAAGATTCATTTACGCCAGTGGGAAACAAAGGGAGGTTTTCAAAGAACCTCTTGTCGGTATAACCATGAAAATAAATCGCCCATAACAATGAAGCTTCGTCCGGATGATTTTCGGTGAGGATGATTCTTTTTTCACAAAATAAAAAAAAGAACTCCCATACGAGCTCTACCTATTAGTGTATTGGAAAATATGGTCAAGCATAGCAATCATGTCCGATTTAAATGAAATGAGGAAATTTCTTACAAATGTCCCTATTTGCGGCAAAATTAGAATGGTGACGTTGCAGCACTCCCGGTTGGAGACAAATTCGTGAGAGGGCATAGAATCGCTGTTCGTAATATTGAAAAAAATGCCCAAAGAAACAAATATCGTCTAATTTAACAACAACTTTTCATGTACGCCTTAACACAGTCACAGTCACAGACCCTCACCTCGTCCATATGAAATAGGTTACTTTCGGGTGCTGTGAGGGATCTACAATTCCATGTTCACTCCATCTCAATTTGGGCCTAGCACACCTCCTTTGTCCATGTGGGTAGCCTAAAAAGACCTTACGGGTTGGGTCGTCCGGTGTCATTCTAATGACATGACCGGCCCAACGGAGCCTGGCGAGTCTAATTTGCTGCACGACAGCGAGGCTTCCTCAGTTATGCGAAGTGAAGTTTCCTCAGGCTGTAGTATGACCGGTTGGCTGCCAGCACCCTTGCGCGTAATTCAACTTCTATGCTACTGTTGGTGCTGACTTTTGACCCAAGATAGGTGAAGTTTTGGACGACTTCAAAGGTTCGCTCACGTATCTGTACGTCACCCCTGCGTAGACTCGCATTAGTATTTGTTAGCAGGGCCGCTGACGGTGCCACCATCATTTTGGTTTTTGCCTCGTTAATCTTCGAACCGAGGTTCTCAGCCACCTGCTCAATCCTTTTGTAAGTTTCTGCTACATAGGAGAGCCGCAAACCAATGATGTCTATGTCATCAGCATATGCCAGGATCTGGATTGAATTTAAGAAGATGTTACCCGAGGCTTCCACTCCTGAGTCTCGGATGGCACTCTCTAGCGCCAGGTTGAAAAGGAGACAGACAAGCCCATTGTCCTGGCGCAGACCCTTGGTGGTAGCAAAGGGCCTTGAGAGTTTTCCATCCACCATCACCTGGCATGTGACGTTGGCCAAGGTCATTTTAACAAGCCTGGTAAGCTTCCCAACGAGAAATTTACGGGTAAATGTTGCGATCTCACTCTCTCTACTGCATGTTTTAAATTCCCTGGTTACTCATCAGGCTGTCATTCTACCTCTCGCTACCCCTCTTATCCACAACTGAGAAAAATCCACCTTTAAAGCTATCGTTTCACTCTTTGCTCTCGCTTTCAGTCACTGCCTATTCGCTACTTCACCAAAAAGTGAGCTTACTCACCGTCCGGTGCTATTGAGTGTCGCACGGCGTTCACTCTATCTCTTATTTGAACGCGCACTGGGACTCTCTGTTTTGAAACGATCAGCTGTGTGAGCTGGTTTTTGGTCTGTATGATGTTCGAAATACAGAATACAAGCATGGATATATACAATTTCTGCATAAAATACAACGTCAGAGGGCTCATAAATTAGCACATAAATGAAATTTTGCTTACGTGCAAACTGGACGTACCCGGCATCAATAAACCATATCATCATAAATCAGTGTAGGATACATCCGATAGAGATATCAGCAACGGTCCGTTTGTCTATTGACGATGATGGTAGATATGCTACTAAAATCAATCAGTATTTCTTGAAAGCATACTAATACGAGGATGAGCACGAGGAAAACTTCACCCATCTGAATCATGTAACAATCTCAATGTCAGACGAATCGGGAGCATTTATTGTATTTGTTTGAATGAGCTCTCGAATTGTATTATATCTCAACACAAATGCTGTTATGGTCCTATTGGTCACGAAGTGGCAACGGCTTGGTGAGATATTTGGTATGGAATATTGTCCATTTGTCCATATACGCTGTCCATCCTGGTATCAAAATCTGCTAATCGTTGAACTACCCCAGATAATCGTTTGCGATTTACCCATTCCCTCTTCGTTCCACAGATCTATCTGTATGTCTGCATCTGTAAGCATGAAGCAGATGTTACAAGTTACATGATTCCAGCTTAGATGACGGTGCATGAGCAAATTATGTGAAAATGTTTTGAATGTGCGGATTGCAAGATCCATCTATCCATTGATAATCTGCCTGCGTCGCCTAGGGCGTTGTTTACGTTTATATGGAGAGGTTAGTATAATAATTTGCTATATAGTATTGCTGCGTACCTATTCCGAGATCCTAAATCTCAGTTAAAATAACGCATAGCAATTTGACTGTTCTTCTTCTTCTTCTTCATCATCTTTTCTGTCCTGCTCAAGATTGAGCACGGCTTAGTGACATGGCCTTGTCACCAATCGCTTTCCAGGTAGCTAGGTCCATGGCTGCAGCTCTCCATCCCCGGTTGCATCCGATATCCCGCAGGTTCTGCATCACTTGGTCCATCCACCGAGCACGCTGAGCTCCTCGTCGCCTTGTGCCGGACGGGTCGCTGGTGAGCACCTTCTTGGTGGGGCATGAGTCCGGCATCCTCATGACATGCCCCAACCACCGAATTCTGCCGGCCTTCGCCACCGTCAGGATGTCCGGCTCGCCATACAGCTCAGCTAGCTCGTAGTTCATTCTTCTCTTCCACACGCCCTGCTCACACACACCGCCAAAGATAGACCGGAGCACGCGCCGCTCTAAGACTACGAGTAAATGGCACACTTTGTGCGTGGGATCAGCTACATGTACTTCACGAGTTTGAGGAACCCATAGTAGGCACGATTCCCCTGAACAATGCGCCTCCAGATTTCGCAACTTACGTTGTTAGCCGGAGTTACGACAGTGCGAAAGCCCATCACCTTGCCTCAGACCCCATTGAGATTCGAACGGATCCGACAGCATGTTCGACACCCTCACCTTGCACAGCACCCCATCCATCGTGGCCCTCAACAAGTGTACTAGCTTCCCAGGGAAACCGTACTGCTGCTTGGTTTTTCTATACCTCAATCCGATCTTTGGTATCGTAGGCCGCCTTGAAGTCGATGAAGAGATGATGCGTCTGGATCTGGTGCTCTCGGCATTTCTGGAGGATCATCCGTAGAGTGATGATCTAGTCGGTGGTGGATTTGCCTCCAACAATCCCAGCTTGGTAGCTGCAAGGGGTGCGAGTCTTCAGAAGAGTATCTGGGACAGGATTTTGTAGGCAGCATTAAGGACTGTGATGGCAGATTTTCCCAATTAGCTGCTGCATATTGACGGTAAGCTCTACCGAACCCATCTTGAATAGTTCTGCCACCATCCCATCGCTGCCAGCTGCTCTGTTATGTTTCGGCTGGTTGATGGTGCTAGTGACTTTGTCCAGAATGGTGGGAGTTCATCGTCATCTACCTCCTGGCTAATGTGCTGCTCGATTCTGCTTGCTCTGCTGTTGGACTCCCCTAATTCCGTTCCGTTCAGGTGCCCGTTGAAGTATCATTTCCACCTTTCGAATACCTCTCGCTCGTCCGTAAGAATGTTGCCCTCCTCGTCTCGACACATTGCGACGTTTGGCGTGAAGTTGCCTTGTGTCTTCTTCAACATTTTATAGAACTGGCGAGATTTCCCCGACTGAGATAGCTGCTTCATGAGTTGTTCGTCGGACTCCTCGAAGCGACGCTTCTTGCTCTCGAAGATCCGGGTTTGCCGCGTTCTCAGTCGTTTGTTGTGTTCTACGTTCTGACGGGTTTCGCGCTGTAGCATTCGGGCGCGCGCTGCGTTCTTCTTGGATAGTGCCCACCTGCACTCGTCATCAAACCACTCCTTCTTCTGGCATCGTGGCTTATAATCTAGTGTCTGCTCGGCTGTGCTACTGATTGCTCGCTCCACCATACGCCAGTGGGCGTCGAGGGACAATGTGGCAGTCGCGTCATTGTCCGGTAGCGCTTCCCCAAGCGCTGACGCGTAGCCCTCGGCAACAGAGGGTGTTAGCAGCCGATCCGTGCTTAGGCATGGGGTAGGCTGGTGACGCAGTGTGTTGGCAGCGCAGAGCTTCTGCCGTAGCTTCACCATGACCAGGAAGTGGTCCGAGTCGATGTTTGCGCCCCTGTACGTTCGTACGTCGATGATGTCCGAGAAGTGCCTTCCGTCTATTAGAATGTGGTCTATTTGGGAATACGTCTGTTGTGGTGACCTCCAGGTGTAGCTCTATCGAGGTTTGAGCTGGAAGAAGGTGCTACGGATGTTCATGTGTCTCGAGGATGCGAAGTTAATGAGCCGGAGGTCGTTGTCGTTGGTCAGCTGGTGGACACTAAAGCTTCCAATCGTTAGTTTATAGGTCTCCTCTCGCTCGACCTGAGCATTAAGGGCCCCGATGACGATCTTTATATCGTGTTGTGGGCAGCGATCGTACTCCCTCTCGAGCTTCGTTTAGAATATGTTCTTGTCGTCATCGTTGCTCCCAAGGTGCGGGCTGTGCACATTGATTATACTCAGGTTGAAGAAACGTCCACGTATCCTCAACCTGCACATCCTGCCATTGATCGGCCACCATCCGATCACACGTTTTCTCATAGCACCCATAACGAAGAACGCCGTACCCAGCTCGTGCTTGTCTTCACCACTCTGGTAAATCATGCAATTGCTACTGTAGCGGCGCTCCGAGACTCTCGTCCAGCGAACCTCTTGAAGTGCTACTACCCAAGTAGCATTCGAGCAGTCGATTTGTATGGAAAATTTGACATTTCGAGCGGCTCGAACGGCTATATTCGAACGAACCCTCGTAATTCCGATCTGTTCGACTGAGGCCTTAAAAGATCTCCGACCGCTCTCTCTCCGTGAGTCGCAGGCCGGCTGTCGAGGTGATCGGATGCACGTCGTCCGGTGCAAAAAAAATGCGTCATAAAATTCGATATGCTCCGCCTACCGATTTTGAGTAGGGGCGTTGCATTATTTCTATGTTCTTCATTTTCGGTTCCTTCGCATTTTGGGTTCTTTCCCCCCGCCGGCGTGTACTGTCCCACATGCTTTGTCGATCCAGAACAGGTACCACCCGTCCATTGCCACGTGCGCGCTGGTGCTAGCTATGGAAGGGCAAATTTTAATTGTTAGTTTGAAGGGGCGTTGAGACTTGGAAAGAATACAGGGAACCGATGTCGATATGGCTGGTCGGGCTGGCGATGGGTCTTCAGCGTCGATGGGTTGAGCAATTTGGCGTCTTCAACCTTAAAGGGTATGCATTGCCTTTTGATGTACGTGTGGGCCAAGACCGATGACGGCGATGCATGCGTCCAAAAATAGATCCGGAGTGGGGATGGATTGTAATGTATGTGAGCACTTGATGTACGAATACTTCCATGCAATACGCATATCTCATGCAGTGATTGTATATCGGGTATAGATTCATATGATAGATTGCATGCATCGTTTGCACCAGTGATAGGAAACATGGGTGTTATTTTGTTTACTATCGTTTCATAGATACAAATCAAGGGAGTTAGATTGAGAATCCCAATGACGATATGGTTTGCGGTTTGCATTTCATACGAGTTTTGGTCTATGCCGCTAACTATCATGCTCGTACCGTAATCATTGTCCACATGCGATCGCTGATCATAAAACATTAGATCACAAATGGAATAGCAGTAGCAATTGCTAGGGTACCGTCAACGTGGGCGAAAAAGGTAAGGGCAACCCAAACACAGGTAGAACGGCCTGTGCGGGTCGAGACCTAAATAAACAAAGGGTTCACCCTACGACAGCGCACAGCCGAATCAAAGAGTGCAACGCAAATGGCTTGCGAGAGCCAAACGATGGGCTTATTCTCTGGTGCTGTTTTTACGCTCAGGTAAAATGCTCGTCGAATGGAGGGAGGCAACCACGGTCCATGTGCTAAACAAAACGGCATGCTATAAATATTGTGCAGCGGTCTCGCTCGTGTTTTGACTGAATGGGACGCATAATTCTTTTACATGAGCCAGAATGATCGGCATGCTTGAAAATTTTTCTCAGTCGAAGAAATGAAACCCTTCGATTGTGTGACAAGGACGTGTTTGAAAACGTGTTTAACTCCATGTATCAGAAGAGTTAAAAAGCGCTCGAATCGAACATCGCTAACGTTAAAGCAAAAATGTTACTTGAGTAGTACTTCTACTATCTCGAAGCCGCTGGGTTGCACTTCCTCTGCGAGAATTTTGGTACTCACGGGAGAGGTAATAGACCTGCAGTTTCATGTACTGAGTTTTCAATCGCAGTCCTTTTTCCGTTGCGTGGGTCCGGTATGGTTGGTCCATATCGAATTCGCTGCTTGGCAATTGACCTTTCGTTGCAATAGTTCAGGAGTGGCTTGCAAGGCCTCTCCCCCCGCCTCCTGTCTCGTTGGTGGAACAACGCATTCTAGCTGTTTTACGTCTGTTTTACGTGTAGAATGCCAAGATAGAGTGTACAGCCGCCCCTGACAAGGGGAACATACGCTGGTTCGAGCCGCTCCTAACATGGAGAACAGACGCTCGGGTATGAACCACTAGCAAGTAGCAGCCCCCCTCTCAATTAAGCCTTGTCGACCATCCGCCCAAGGGGGTGGGTTTCCCCGTGTACCCCGTAAGCTTGGATATTTAGACGACAAGGTACCGTTCTGTACGTCGCGGACGTATTGAGTAAGAGTTGGGGAGGAGAGCCTATAGTAGCCTTCAGGAGGCGTCGAATCCACCCTCTTACAGGACCCTTACAGGAATTTGACTGTTATCGGTACATCCAAACCTGGTTAGAAACGGTGCCTGTAGACAAATCTGCTATAGACGAGCAGGTTTTGCAAGGACTGGTGAATCGAAATCGCAAGTACGCTATAAACTAGCCATTGCATATATTTCACAGCAAGCGCGAGAAGAAAACACAGAACGAACGTATGAGAACGAATGTGTGTAGAAGCGGTAGAGAGAAAATAGACCGGTAACGCAAAAATAAGAGCCACTATCCAGTGAGTGAGTGCACAACAGCGAATAATGAATCTGCATTAGCCAGAGAAATGACCTCGCGTAAAGCTATTTTATTTTGGTATTTATTTTTTACAAAGTCAACTTGTCAACTTGGGAGGACAGGAGCTTTATCATCCGAGGACGTCTGTCTTGCGTGCATCATTTCGACTCGAAAGCTAAACGAGTTTTTTACTAGCTATAACACGACTTCCCACTTTTCTGTCAACTTGTGATAAACATAGTATTGAACGTTTGTAAGATTGATTTTTGTTTTAATACTTTTTCTCGTTAAATTAAAACATAGCGTAGTGCAAAAATTCTGAAACATAGAAGTAAAATAATCAATACGTAGTACTGCTTACTGCACAGCGCTACTTCACTACATTACATGATATATTTTCATACATATGAAATCTCTTTTGAAAAAAAAAACTAGGTCCGTTACAGTTAAAAGGTTAATCTTTCGAAAGCCGCTCCCTTAAACTGTATAAGAGGATGATTGTATGCGTTTCCAATCACATATGATATTGAAATATTTAAGGAATATATAAGTGCTGTTTCTAAACCGTAAGCGAACTGCGCAAGCGCATGATGATATGAGTTCAAATCTCGACGTAGCCTCGCCCGTACGTAGTACAAGCTATCCGGCTGTGTATATATTTCGAGTCATAGATAGCCTTAATACAGATCTTAAATGCACAACGATTGAGTAATTTAAGAAGAAAATTGAAAGGTTGATTATCTAAATATTTGTTTGATATAACTTCAAATAGTTCATGGCGCTTTAGCCGTCCCGATTGTATTCCCATGGTAGTTATCATTCCGGTTGATTTTGAACATTGCAAATTTCAGCTACATTGCAAATTTCAGCTGGTTTTTTTCAATACTCGTGGAAATGATCAAACGGTGTGGAATCTTAATTTGTTGTAGACGTAGCTAAAGACAAATTTAAATTATACTTTCCTTGGAATTTCATAACGATACAAGTAAATTTCAGATAGAATCCTGGATGTAGAAACACAAAGATTAACACCTTCCGCCAACGTAACGAATGGGTCAGAAGAACAGCTTAATCTACAAGCAACAAAGATTTGTTTCAGCTCAATTCATTGCAGAAAGGAGAAATAATTTGATTTATGTAAGGGACAAATATGAGAACAAAATGAAATATCTTCATTTCAAACTCCATTTAACACAAAAATGCATAGACGAAATCTTAGGCTAAATAAATTGAATTGTAACAGCTAATAAACTATTCTTCTTATTCATTTTAGATAGTATGTTTTCCAAAGTTAGATTTACAAACCTTCTTCTTCTTCTTCTTCTTCTTTTTTACTAGGCTTTGCCCACGGTAAGCTACAAGATTTACAAACCATATCTGAATTTGTTCACTAGTGGAATCAAAACAAACAAGATAAATTCAGCAAACCTATTTAACTATACATGTTACACATGCTATGGGTGATGTATACATGATGGCACTACTATTTTGTGGTTTCTGTAAAAAAGTTTTTATTTTCAGGGGGGGGGGGGGCTAGTGGGAGTATTGCGTTTTTACCAAAAATTTTGATTTATCTCAGGGACTAGTATTAGCACAGTTTGAAACACAAAAATGCATAAACGAATTCATAGCTTATAAAGATCAAATCGTAGAAACTAATAAACTTTTACTTTTATTCAATTTTGATATTCAGCTCCGCAGAGTTAGAAGTAATAGTATTTGAATTTGATTACTAGCAGTGATGGGTCAAGAAGCTTGTTTGAAAGAGGAGATGGCAGCTGTTCGCTCATTCTAGTGAGGCGAGGACTCTAGGTAGCTCTTTAAAAGTGAGTGTGAGGTTACTAGCGCAATGGTAAACTAAAGCAGTGAGAAAGTGAGAGTGAGGAGCGTAATGCGTGGTGAAAACTAAAATTGATATTTTCCGTTAGGTTCAAAAATAAATAATTTTGATGCGCTTCCTGTATAAATAAGTTTCAAAAGTAGTTTATTATGGTTATCAAAGATCAATTTTTACATCTATTAATTATTTTTTCTTTTTATCGAAACGGACAAGCCACATGGGAGACTCTAAGTGAGCAGCCAATGTAATTTACAAAGGGCATTTACTCCCTTACTTTGCCTTACTTTGCCTTATCCCGAGCATACTCGTTCAATAAATTTAATAATATTATAATGAATAATTTGAAATAATAACAAAAACAATTTTTTACATATATGTATAGCGTATTTAATATTCAACATAGAAATAGTATAATATAAAGCAAACTCTTATGTTAAAAAAATGGGTTTGAGTTGTCTCATCCTGCTTCATCAGCATAAGAGAGAGGGTATAGGTTAACAACATGTTAAAATCGAAAATTTGTAAATACTTTTGATAAATCCCTTCACAGTCTTTCGATTTTGAAAAGAAGTGTCAAAAAATTGTCACCCATTTTTATTTGTGTTTTGGAAAACACGTGCTCTAAAATGCATGAAATTTAAAGTTTGTATTGTATTTTGTTGAGATATAATGCAAAATAATGATAATTGGCTCAACGTTTTAGAACATTATCTAAAAACTACTTTGTTGTTTTCAATATCAATAAATTATAATTTTTTAATTATGTCTTAGTTTGAATTTCATTTTTGTTTTCTTTTGAATGGAGCATAATTCATTGTTTCATAATAACATCTAGTTTTTTTGAGTAGGTTTTTATCGGATTCGCTTCTGTTTGAACAACAAATTTTGCACTCTTGTCACTTGAGTCAAAAAGTTCTTTTTTATAATTTTACTGACGACCTGGCCGTATTGTTTTTAAAACTAAGTTTCTAATTCAAAAATACATAATCCATGGCAGGTGAGGATTTCCTTAATTCGAAAAATTGTAATAATTTATCAAATTTTTACAATTGAACTGAAAGAGTAAAAAAATCGCAACGTATATTCATACTCATAAAAAGTGAAGAAATAACAGCGCGTAAGGCAAATGAGGAGGAATAAAGAAAAACCAAAAACTGCCCGTGCACTGCTCTGGCAAATCAGTAGATGCACATTTAATGTGGCCGAGCACTGCTCGGGCAAAACTGTAAAAGGGTAAACAAATACAATGTTAATTAGGCGTTATATTTTATAAACAATGTGAATTTAAATTTTCACGTTTTAGCCTGTTATTTTTTTTCTATATCTGCTGCTTTACAAAATACTCTTCACAGGGTATTGTTGAAACATGTACTGAGCAGAACATTGGAACTGAGTATAAGTTTGGGGGAGCTCGATAGCCGAAACGTTAGCGTGCGGCACAAACACACGATAGTATCGGGATCGAATCTCGTCGGGCCCCTCCCGTATGCAGGACTGACTATCCAGCTATGAGTAATTAAAAGTCTTGAAAGCATAGCAAGGTAGGCCATGTCGCTACGATGTGCTGAATTGTGACCGGTCTAGTAAAAAAAAAGATAAGTGTTGTTACGAGCGAGGCGTCCGAACGGGTCACGCGAAGGTATGGCCCAGCTGTTCGAAGCTACCTTCAGGTAGTAGCAATTTAGATATAAGTCTCTCCACCCGGGTTCAATGGTCTGCAGAATTCATTGGATCCCTATTACCTTGCCACTAATTGGTCCTCGCCTTTTGTAGAGCCTATGCCGCAGAAGGGGGGTTCCGAATTCAGCAAAACTTTCGGACAGTTTTGGGCAGAGTACCCTGATGGGTGCCAGTCTTAGCCGAGAGGAGAGTTCCGTTATTTCCTTGAGATAAAAACAAGTCCTTTCTTTTCGAGCTCTAGATCGACACTGATTTATTTAGAGAGAAATTCCGGCTTATATACTATAATTTACAATAGTTTGGGTTTATATCATATTGGAGATTTGTCTCTGTATGCGAGCTGAAGACGTGGGTCGGTATATCTATCTTTGTTAAGGATTACGACAACCGCTATTACTTGTAGTTTTAGGATCGCCTGTTTCTATGAAAGATGCATTTTCATTGCATCTTGCCTTGCGTAGTCACGCATCTGCGTACTTGATGATTTTATTCATTTCACGCAGTCGCTTTTAAGCGTCACGATCTGTTTTTTATTATCCTTTTCCTGTTTTAGAATTTCCTTTTCGCGGCATTATCAATGATTTTCTCTGTCGAGCCACTCTGAATAATTGGTTTTTATTTATTTCTATTTTTCTTTCTACAAACCATGACAATGCCATACATTATTTCGAACATATAAATAAGTTGCACTAGCAATAAGTGTGGTTTGAGAATTCACTTGGTTCACTTAGTTCGGATCTTTCTTTGAATTTTGCGAATAGTCCGTCATCAGGCTATGGTAAGAAAGTTGTAAGTTGTAAGTTGAAAGACTATGGTAAGAAAGTATGAGAGGTACCTGAGAGCGCGGAGCTTCCTGCTGCGAAAAAGGGCTTAGACCCCTCAGTGTGGTGAGGTGAGGCCTCAAGATGGCTCCATTGCTCACTACCTCTACCTATCACTTATTACTAGCGCAATCAAAACAATGAAGTTTAATTTGGCGAACCTATTTATTTATTCATGTTACACATGCTATGGGTGATGTATACATGATGACGATGCTATTTTCAAGGGCCTGTAGAAAATGCTAATGGTGTATTTTGCGTTTTTACCAAATATTTTCTATATTAAAATGCATTACTATTGCATAAGATCAGATTGAAAGTAAGTTGTAAAATAATATTTCGTAGATTCAGTGCAAAACTGATAATTCTCTGTCTTATATTTGTTAAAATTAACTTTCTGGATTAATTTCCTATACATTTCGTTTGGAAATGTAAGTAAATTTAATCACTAGACTTTTATCCCGGTGTTTATATGGAAGGTGTAAAGCCGTGGTTATCTAATTCCCTACTTCCAAATATTGTTTTTATGCCTTCATATTGTTCCATCCTGCAACCTCTCCTCTCCAACCATTCTCATCAGCGCAGTACCAAACTAATATGTATGTCCGCGTTCTGAAATGTTTGTATGTACATTGTTTTGAATGGTAGAAAAAGTATGAATGGGCGAATGAATGCGTGTGCACAGGGTGTTACTGCGCAGATCACCAATCTAGCAGGAGAGGATGATCCTTGAAGAGAGGATGAGATTCCTGCAGTGGTCCTCTGCAATTCCAGCAGATTGTCATAGAGACCACTAACGGATCCCACCCGGGATAATGTGCAATCCATACGATTGATTGGAGGAAACTGCTATCAGCCGTATAGTTTGTAAAAATGTAGAACTATAGCCAGGTCGTTTACAAGTTTGTAAAATTGTAGATTGTAGATATAGCCAGGTCGTTTGTCACTTAAGCGACTGCTCGAAATCTGGTGTCACTTAAGTGACGCCTCGACATTCCGTCCACGGTAAGCACCTCGGCGCCACTCAGTGCGATTTAACTATAAGGGGTGCTTTTAACTCCTTTATAATTATTTTTAAAAAATTGTAATCTAAAGTTTGATGATCTCTCGAATCATGACAATTTAGCAGAAGAGTGTTTTTGTATTTGTATTTGTAAATTTGTTCGCCATAGAGGCTATACATAGACAAGTACCTCCAGATAACAATAAAAGTACAACAATAATACCTATCGTAACAGATTATGATAGCATTTGTCAAGTGGAACACAAGCTGGATCAAATTTAAATATGAAAGAGAGCTAAATAAAAATAATAATCAAAATAAAAAAATAAATAAGTCAATAAATAAGAGAGTGATCGATTCAGGATGAGGAATGGGATGGAAAGCTAGAATCGATAGCATCATTCATTGTATTACGAAAGTTTGACAGATAAGTGTTAAAATCAAAGTGTTCATAGTTTTCATTAAAGCTCCGAAGACAGCACAGAAAAGGGTCAAGTGAACCAAAGCGAGTACGACGTGTCGGAATAGCATGGAGGGAACGAGGACGCAAGGAATGACAAGGGATGTAAAGGGGAACGCGAGGCAGGAGATATGGCGCGTCAATTGTACCCAAGAGCAACCCTGCGACGAAATTTGCCTTAGCCAAACCGCGCCGGTGATCGAGTGACATTAAACTCAAAAAGCGGTAACGGAGCAGATAAGACGGCATAGTTGATCTACTGCGACCTAGGAAACGTCTCATAGCCAACCTTGTAAAATAGCGCTGAACTCTTTCAATTTTCGCATTCAGAATTCCACCAAAGGGGCACCAAATCACGCAAGCATACTCAAGGGTAGATCGGACTAAACAGCAATACAATGCACTGAAGCAAAGTGGATCCAAAATATTTTGAGTAAGACTACGGATCAGTCCCAAAGCTTTATTCGCACGGCTGACCGCCAAAATTATATGCTCGTTAAAGGTTAATATATTATCCAAAATTACATCTAAGTCCTTAAACGAGTCAACACGAGATAGAACCATCGAGTTGATTGAATCATAAAAATTTGGGTCTTCTTAGTTGATCTCGAAAAAGACAACACAACCTATTTCTCAACACAAAGCAATAGAAAATTCGCCGTGCACCACTTGATAAAAGAATCAAGGCAGTTTTGAAGGATTACACAGTCGTTAATGTCAGAAACAGGTTGGAAAATTTTTAGATCGTCAGCAAAAAGTAAATGACCGGAGTCAGGTAGAACAGTACAAACATCATTGATAAATAATAAAAAAAATAGTGGAGACAAAACACTCCCTTGAGGCACACCGGATGGACAACGGAATTCTTTCGACAGGACAGAACCAAGCTTGACTTGACATGAACGAAAACAAAGAAACGACTTTAGCCATGTAACCAGCTGAGTCGAAAAGCCTAATTTAAGGAGTTTTGCTAGGAGTAACGAATGTGGAACTGTATCGAAAGCTGCCTTGAAATCAGTGAATATCGCATCCACTTGCAATCTTTGATCCAAACAAGTAGGCGTGGAGGACACGAATTGCATAAGATTAGTGACAGTAGATCTATTTGGCATAAAGCATTTTGGCATAAATTTTGTGTGTGACTGATCCACGAATTCATTCTACAAACTATCGGTGAATGAATCACCATTTCCATAACCTTACTGCAAGGACTACCAATAGGAACACCACGGTAGTTAGTAATATTTGAACGCTCTCCTTTTTTAAACATGAGTATAAGATAATAACGACACCAAGCAGCAGGAAACACTCCCGAAGTTAAAGTTCAGCTAGTTCAGCTCGACAGCGAATAAGCACTGATGAAGGAATGCCATCTGGCCCAGATGAAAAAGATAACTTCAGACCAGCCAGTGCTTTCTCTACGAGCTCATCAGAGATAGGTACAGAAACAGCATTTACAACATTCTCCGGTGTGTAGGCCAGACCTTCTAGGCATGATTTGCCATGATTTGGCATGATTTGGGTTTTAGGCATGATTTGGCCGCACAAGGCTCGACAAATACCCTCGAAAAATGGTCCACAAAAAGAGATCAGATGTCTACAAGACCCACAGCATTAGATCTATTCAAGAACATTTCATTCGGCAAAGCATTAAAACGCCGTCGAGCATCAACGAAACGCCAGAAAGATCGGAACGAACGAATCGGGATTGGAACGGAAACGGAACTGTAGTCTTTTGATGAAGCTTTTACAACGAACTCTATTAAACATTCGATAAGCAGATGAAGCATATTTGTAAACGCGCTTGTTGTAGCTCTAACGTTGTCGCAGCGCAATTTACGAAGCAATCGATTGGACCAAGGAGATTTGGGAGGGGAATATGATATTGGTGAGCAGAAATTAAGGGAGGATATTAAAATATCGTAGAATTCAGCTACAGCCACGTCAACTGATGGAGAGGAATCAATAAATGACCAATCAATTTTATGCAACATTACATTTAAGCTATCATAATCTGCTATACAATAATTGACACGACAATCAACACTATCTTCAGGTTTAGCTTTAATATAAGTGGATTTAGTCCTCAAAGTGATGTCTAGCGGTGGGTGATGGGAGTCAATAGCGACTAATGACATACACGCAGGCAAGATTAGACACGATGTATCGTTGCACGATTTAACTAGCACGAGGTTCAGAATTCTACTACTGGCGTTGTGGAGATGATTGTATTGACGAAGTTCAAAGAGATCCATCATCTCTAGCAGTAAAGCACTCGTCGAAGATGACGAAATGGTATTTAAAAATTGCTTATCATCTTCTGATTCATACGGTAACCAGGTAATAGAGGGTTGATTCAAATCACCCAGGAGAATTAATTTGTCATCGCGTGCTATTCTTCGTGAAATATCGCTTAGGCTGTCCGACAGTTGCACGTATGTCGATAGGGTTTTTGATGTCCTCCTGATCAAATGATGTATCAAGCTTATTTAATACATCAGAGGCATTACTTAAGCTTTCCTACTCACCCTTCGTACGAATAAACTTTATTTTGGAACGATTGCGGTATAGAAAAAAAACGCCATCCGCGATTATACCAACTAAATTGATCAGCTTTCTAAATCACGCTTAAAATTCGACAATTCTCCTGCAAAATTGGATATCGCGTTATTTTGTGTTTGGAACATAGACGGCTCTGCACCCTCCATTCCCTTTGTTCGGGTTGGTTATCTTGATTTTTGATTTATTTGAATTAGTTATAACTTTCCAACTATCACTTTGTTTGCTAACATATTTTTACGTGTGTGTCAATTAAACGGTAAAAACTGAACTTTTTGAGTTGACCTCCAGCAGTAAGGATCGATTTTAGAGTGAAGAGGATCGTGCCTCAAGCATACGAAATATTATATTTTATGCCAACTATTCGGTTGTAGCTGGACTTTTTGGATAATACTCACATCTCTACTTTCGCACTTATAGGAGTATTAAGGAACGCATCATGGGTTTCACCAAAGATTGCTGGATCTTTTTGTTTTTGGCGTCTCCTCGTTTGTGTGGGGAATCGTTAAACGAGGAGACGCCAAAATAAGTTTTATCGCCTTACTACAGAATCAATTTTCACTTCATACTTCGGATCTTTTCCACTGTCAACACGTGATCTCTTCTGGAATAAAAGTGGAATCCCTCTTTATTTAGTTTCATATCTGTTTTTATAGTGAAAAAACTGTTTATTGATCTAGTGTACGTTTGACTGTGTGGATCAACTAGTTTGTCGAAATGATCACTCAATCACTCGCTGCAGGTCGTTTTTGTAATGAATATGTGAAGATGAGTTTAAACTGATAATATATATAGTCACCATAAATATGGAGCATTGATTTGTCAAAATGGATTTCTAGATGGCCGCTGCTAGATTGATAAGTGACTAGATGATGTTTGTGCAAGCAAATATTTTGCGAATTCACTATTATAGCACCATTAACACGGATGATTGGAAATTAATATCTAGTTATCGTTCATATGAACAAAGATATATCATATTTTCTATTGTCGCTAGTTCAAGATGTTTTTTTATAAACATATAAATAGCAACATTTTTGATTTTCTACACTGTCGCTTGCTGGAGTTTTGCGCAAACATCAAAACCTAACGTCTCTTCAAGCATTTCGCGGAAATTTGTGATGGCGAGAAGAAGAAAATACCTCTGTCCTATCTGCATCTCGTTTTTACAGTGCTAGCTGAACTGCAAATAAGGCATGAGTGGGTACAACTTCACTGCTCAGCACGTTTTGGTTTCCACACGATAAGCAAAATTTGTGATGTATCGTCCGTCTCGACGTTTCATGAGCTTGTCACTTCCTTGGTCCATACAAATTTCCAAGCCGTAGCGTTTTGCATGGGTGTGTATCCTATCGTCGTGAGCTCGTACCGCTCATCACCCCGCTCCACATAGCTCCCACAAACTAGCTCATTTTTATTGTCACGCGCAACGGCCGGGGTCGTCACGAGTTTTTGTCCCGTTCTGTCTGTACCAAAACTATCACTGCACTCGTCTTGAGCTTCAAACCCCTGCTGAGCGGTCCTAAAGTAGCTCAACCATTCAATGTTATTATCAAAACGGAATATTATTATCCGTGGAACAACGACTAGAAGTTTCGCATATATTTAGCGAATTTCAATTAGGGGTTTCCCATTTCTATTAAATCAATAGTTTCAAAATAAGTTAAACCCTTTTTGATGCCTCAACAAAATGGTTCAGTCATTTAAGCGAATCACACACAAGAAGAAAACCGGAGGGAAAACCGTATGGGACATTTCATTTTATCAATTTTGTAATCGTCGCGAAATAGTCAAAATTACGCCTACGATAGCTTTTCCTATAGGAGAGATGCATTCATAAGATGCCATGCATGCGAAATTCTATTCATTGACTTCAATTTAAAGCAAAGACTGGCAATTATTTCTACGATTGGTTTGCATGGCACATTTGCATAACGATTCAGGTGCTTGTTTACATTAACAAATTATGGTATTGAATTTACTCATAACCGAGGGTAGGCTTTCTGGCAAAAGGTACAGCAATTCGTACATTTAGCCAATTGCTTCGATCAGAAAGCTATTGGATTGGTTTTACCCTTAGCGAAGGAATTCTGTTTATGATAAACACCGAAGAAGCAAATCCAGTACAATTGAAAGTATGCAGAATGATTAGGAATGAATGATTGGTTGGCGATGGGAATCACGATATCGGGGGATCGATAGATATTACCCACGTATTTATTACCGATCGATATATTACCTACGGAGCTCCATCACCTAAACATGGGAAACAGGAGTCCGTCCCTGCAAACCAGCCAGATATGGATATCGCTATTTGTAATGTTAAGTTAAAGTTCGGAATAATGTTTGTTACGAACAGGGTAAAGGAAATAAGCAATAACGCTACCGAAAGGATATCTATAATGTAAGGAATATATGAAAGGATATATATATATATATATATATATATATATATATGTATATATATTTATATATATATATATATATATATATATATATATATATATATATATATATATATTTATATATATATATATATATATATATATATATATATATATATATATATATTTATATATATATATATATATATATATATATATATATATATATATATATATATATATATAT